>NC_133335.1:23438987-23611487 GCF_042186555.1 Aquarana catesbeiana | reverse complement strand
GAGGAGTGGGCATTGCTAGACAGACCTTATTTGCATGCAGACTTTCCCAAGGTAATGATCACATGATTGAAAGAACTGAAAGGCAATTCATTAAAAGGGTGGGTCAAGGACAGTCAGGCTGGGGAGGAAAGCACTATATGATGCTCGATGCCCTCCAGCCAGGTAAAGAGGCAGGATCTGACTTGCTGCAACATCTAATGAACGCTGTAAGAAACCAGTGGAAGCAATTTCAGTCCAGGAGAGGAACCTGTGCAAGACTGAAGGGGAGGCTGGAGTTTAGGTGTAAAAGAAAAGTATTGGGGGGGGGGGGGGTTGAATTTTCTTTTAATCATACTTACCTAGGTAGATGCTGCATCTGTCCGATGGCGCCTCTGCACTGAGAACCGAGTGATCAAACACCGCCGATCGATCGGTTCTCACAGCTCCCTGAGCAGAGAGTCGGTGACTGTCACCACTCCTTGCTCTGCCCCCCCCCCTCCACTCACTGGGCTGTGGAGGGGGCACGAGCGGCCAGCTCAGGCTCTCAATGGCTCGCTGAGAGCCTGAGCCGGGTGCTGGTCTAGGCATGTGGGCGGATCACTTCCCGAGCCTGGACCGGCTCTGTGACGGCAGCAGACAGCGAATTTAGAACGAACTGCACTCCTGTGATCCATAGGAGAAGTACAGTCTAATGAGCTTTCAAGAGGAACTGCAGTCTGCTCACATAATTTGTAATAAAAACATCTTTGGCATTCTGAAGCTTCCCTCCAACCACTTTGCATATTATTTTATATATACTGTGATTCTGTACTTGCCAAATATGCTGCAGAAATCTGCCCTTGTTGTTTTAACTTTGGATAGTAAAACTTTTTTTTTCTGCCAGTAAATTACCTTATACAGCCCACTTCCTGTTTCTTGTTTGTTATCATGCACAGCTCTCTCTTTCTCACTCTTGTGAGAGTTTCCAGGAAGGGGGGGGGGGGGGGGGGGATGAGTCATGAGGGCCAATGAAAGCTGCAGAGCTGGAGGTGTGCCTCTGTGTAAAACTCCAGGAAGTGAACAGGCAGCAGCTTCAGCTGCCCACAGTTAATATGGATGCAGCCAGTGGAGGGAAATTTCTGCAGCATATTTGGTGAGTACAGAATCACAGTATATATAAAATAATATGCAAAGTGGTTGAAGGGAAGCTTTAGAATGGCACAGATGTTGTTTTTTTTTTTTTTTTTTTTTTTTACAAATTATGTGAGCAGACTGCAGTTCTTCTTTACCGTGATATTAAAGGTTTTGCTTTTTTTTCTTCTTTTTTTTTAAAATAACAAACATGTTACAATTACCTGCTCTGTGTAATGGTTTTGCACAAAGAAGCTCCGATCCTCCTCTTCTCAGATTCGCCGTGAGCGCTCCTGGACCCTCCCCCTTGACCAGTGCCGCCAATAGCAAGCCACTTTCTATGGGGGCACTGGTACATGCTCGCTCCCGAGCCCTGCTATATCCATCCATAAAACACATAGAGCGGTGGCGCAGCCCCACCTTCCCACTTTATACTCATTTGCTCACTGGCTATGATTGACAACAGTGTGAGCCAATGGCTCCCGCTGCTGTCTCGGCCAATGAGGAGAGGGAGTCCCGGGACAGCTGAGGCTCTCGTGCACATCGCTGGATCAGAAGGGGGCTCAGGTGAGTATTGGGGGGGGGGGTGCTGTAGGGGGAGTAGCACACGGAAGAAGAATGCATGAAGGTTAAAAAAAACCTTCAGCCATCAAAACTTCTTTGAAGTCTTCTTGGCATTTGGAGGGATTGCAGATTGTAAATCTCTAACGAGCAGGGCCCTCTAATTTCTCCTGTATTGTATTGTAACTGTACTGTCTTTACTGTCTTCCCTCACATTGTAAAGTGCTGCGCAAACTGTTGGCACTATATAAATCCTGTATAATAATAATAACCCTATTTAACCACTTCAGCCCCGGAAGCTTTTACCAGAGCCTTTTTTGCGATACAGCACTGCGTCACTATAACTGACAATTGCACGTTCGTGCGACGTTGTACCCAAACAAAGCTGATGTCCTTTTTTTTTCCCCACAAATAGAGCTTTCTTTTGGTGGTATTTGATCACCTCTGTGGTTTTTATTTTTTGCGCTATAAACAAAAAAAGAGCGACAATTTTGAAAAAAAAATTTTTTTTAACTTTTTGGTATAATACATATCCAAAAAAAATATTTAAAAAAAAAACAAATTTCTTCATAAGTTAGGGCAATATATTTTCTTTTACATATTTTTCCTTAAAAAAAAATAGGCGTACATTGGTTGGATCTTGCAAAAGTTATCGCCACTACAAACTATGGGATAAATTTAGAGACTTTTATTTTTTTTTATTATTTTTACTGGTAATGGCGGTGATGACACTTTTTGGGGACCAGTGACATTATTACATTGATCAGTGCTAAAAAAAAATGCACTGATCAATGTAAAAATGACACTGGCAGGGAAGGGGTTCACACTAGGGGGCGATCAAGGGGGTTAAGTGTGTTCCCTGGGTGTGTTCTAACTGTAAGGGGGGGATAGGCTTACTGAAACATGATAGAGATCGCTGTTCCAGATGACAGGGAGCAGTAGATCTCAGGGAAATGCCTTGTCATTTCCCCGTTCTGCCTCTCCTCGCAACGATTGCGGTCAGTTTGCGCAGTATATCAGGTTGGCAAGTGGTTAAAGCGTTTGTTAACCCAAAAAAAAACAGATTCTGTTCCTTTTAAAGCATGTTATACAGCACAGTGCTTGTGCTGTGTCATTTGGCACGTTGTAACACATGTAATACCTGGCTGATCCTGCCTGGCTATACACCCCCCCCCCCCCTGTAAACTGACCACAGTGTAAGGTCGGGTTCACACTACTGCGACATGGGATCCGACTTGTGAGACCCCAAGTCGCAGTACATGTCAAATTCAATGTTTCCCTATGAGAGCCGTCCTAACCGATGCTACACAATTCGCTGGGACTTTAGAAAAGGTTCCTGCACTACTTTGGTCCGACTTGGGTGCAATTTCAGCCCTTGTACAGACTCCTAAATAGCATCCAAGTCAGAAGGAAGTCGCACAGCCATTGCAGCAATGTGAACGGAGCCTAAAGCCGTGTACACACTGACGGACTTTTCAGCATCAAACGTCCGACGGACTTTCGGACGACTGGACTTGCCCACACACGATCGGACTAAAGTCTGTTCGAAAGTCCGTTGGTTTGAACGTGATGATGTATGAAGGGACTAGAATAAGGAAGTTTATAGCCAGTAGCCAATAGCTGCCCTTGCGTCCTTTTTTTGTCCGTCGGACTAGCATACAGATGAACGGATGTTTCGACCGGACTCGAGTCTGTCGGAAAGATTTGAAACATGTTCCAAATCTAAAGTCCGTCTGATTTTAGACAGAAAAAGTCAGCTGAAAGTCCGATGAAGCCCACACACGGTCGGATTGTCCGACGGATTCGTTCCGTCGGACCAGTCCAGTCGAAAAGTCTGCCTGTGTGTACACGGCATAAGAGACAAGACATTATTTCCAATACAATTCAAATATTCAACAAACTATTGAATTTTACTATTCTATGACTTACAAAAGACAAAAACGGGGAGCAGTAGTAGTTGAAGGAAATGTGGAAAGAGGGGGGGGGCGGCTTGATTCTTCTAACTGAAGCAGGCTAATGGTGTGCCGAAAAACTATAGTTACATTTAGAGACCTCCAATAAGCAGTTGGACATTACTAATATGACACAAATACCTATAAATCGTGATTGATTGTAGCATAATGTACCAGAAAACAGACAAGATCTCACAATTTATGATAATGATGGTCATTTTTTTCTGTCCTGTCAGTCTTGGTGTGGAGATGTTGTGTAAAAGTTTCTCTTTGTGCCCCACTGACAAGTATTGAAATCTCTCAACTGTTGGCAATGCCACATACTCCCTGGCAGAATGCTGTAGAGGCGCATTAAAGGGGTTACCGGAGGTGCATTACAGGGAATCAGTGGAGGGAAAGGAAGTTCATTATGGGTGGGGGGGGATGCATTACAGGGGGGACAGTGGAGGGTTAGGAGAGGTGCATTACAGGGGGGGCAGTGGAGGGGAAGGAGAAGTGCATTAGAGGGGGGACAGTGGAGGGGAAGGAGAAATGCATTACAGGGGGGGACAGTGGAGGGTTAGGAGAGGTGCATTACAGGGGGGACAGTGGAGGGTTAGGAGAAGTGCATTACAGGGGGGGCAGTGGAGGGGAAGGAGAAGTGCATTAGAGGGGGGACAGTGGAGGGGAAGGATGAGTGCATTACAGGGGGGACAGTGGAGAGTTAGAAGTGCATTACAGGGGGGACAGTGGAGGGTTAGGAGAAATGCATCAGAGGGGGGACTCTGGAGGGGAAGTGTAGGTGCATTACAGGGGGGGGAGTGGAGAGTTAGGAGACGTGCATTACAGGGGGGACAGTGGAGGGTTAGGAGAAGTGCATTACAGGGGGGACAGTGGAGGGTTAGGAAAGGTGCAATACAGGGTGGACAGCGGAGGGTTAGGAGAAGTGCATTACAGGGGGGGCAGTGAAGGGTTAGGAGAGGTGCATTACAGGGGGGACAGTGGAGGGTTAGGAGAGGTGCATTACAGCGGGGGGCAGCGGAGGGTTAGGAGAGGTGCATTACAGGGGGGACAGTGGAGGGTTGGGAGAGGTGCATTACAGCGGGGGGCAGCGGAGGGTTAGGAGAGGTGCATTACAGGGGGGACAGTGGAGGGTTAGGAGAGGTGCATTACAGGGGGGACAGTGGAGGGTTAGGAGAGGTGCATTACGGGGGGGCAGCGGAGGGTTAGGAGAGTTGCATTACAGGGGGGACAGTGGAGGGGAAGAAGAGGTGCATTACAGGGGGGACAGTGGAGGGTTAGGAGAGGTGCATTACAGGGGGGACAGTGGAGGGGAAGAAGAGGTGCATTACAGGGGGGACAGTGGAGGGTTAGGAGAGGTACTTTACAGGGGAGGGGGCAGTGGAGGGTTAGGAGAGGTGCATTACAGGGGGGACAGCGGAGGGTTAGGAGAAGTGCATTACAGGGGGGACAGCGGAGGGTTAGGAGAGGTACATTACAGGGGACAGTGGAGGGGAAGAAGAGGTGCATTACAGGGAGGACAGTGGAGGGTTAGGAGAGGTGCATTACAGGGGGGGCAGTGGAGGGTTAGGAGAGGTGCATTAAAGGGGGGGAGGCAGTGGAGGGTTAGGAGAGGTGCATTACGGGGGGGGGGGGGCAGTGGAGGGTTAGGAGAGGTGCATTACAGGGGGGGGGGGGGGAGTGGAGGGTTAGGAGAGGTGCATTAAAGGGGGGGGCAATGGAGGGTTAGGAGAGGTGCATTAAAGGGGGGACTGTGGAGGGGAAGGAGAGGTTCTTTACAAGGAGGACAGTGGAGGTAGAGTTAGAGGTTCTTTACTGGGGAGACAATGGGGGGGGGGGGTTGCAGAGAGATATTGGAAAAGAAGACAGGGGCATTACTAAATAAGATACTGAAAGGAGACCATACAAATCGGTTTTGTCATCCTAACAAAATACCTCAGTAGTACTACCCCCATAGGAGCCACTGGATATAATGGGTCCTCTATTATTTACCTCAACTTTCTCAAGAATCTCAGCCTTTAGTTTTTTACCAAGAGAAGAGATGGATTTGAGTCCCTGCTTTGCAGAAACACAAAATCTATCTCTTTTCACCCTGTCAGAATGGAGATCTGCCTTGTTTACATAGGTAGAGCTCGGTTCTGAGTCTCTGCCCGACATCAAGTGCCTGGCACCCACAGATCAGCTTCTGCTGTAAATAATCACAGCAGAAGCAGCTCGCCCCCTGCAGGCGGAAGTACAGGATCACGTGTATATATAAGTGATCCTGCGCAGAGCGGGGTAACTGCTATACGGCAGTCAGCAAGTGGTTAAACAGTACTCCGGACATAGAGCTAATATACTGTAAGTACCTGCATTCATCTTGGTATCAGCCTCCTGTAGTTTCCTATATGGCAGCTCTGAGTGGTTGAGGGACGGGTAGCACTTTAAATCATTCAGCCTAGGTTCACATTAGAATGCAGTGCGGGAAACCCACGATCTGTTCCATTTCCCACACCGCATTCATATGCCCTTACAGTCTGCAGCGGGTGTCAGTGCAATCTTACCGACACCCCAAACGCAGTGCATCTACCTGCGCCGGATTGCATGGATATTCAATATTGAGTTGGCCCACCCTTTGCAGCTATAACAGCTTCAACTCCTCTGGGAAGGCTGTCCGCAAGGTTTAGGAGTGTGTCTATGGAAATGCTTGACCATTCTTCCAGAAGTGCATTTGTGAGGTCAGGTACTGATGTTTGAGGAGAAGGCCTGACTCGCAGTCTCCACTCATCCTCAATTCATCCCAAAGGTGTTCTATAGAGTTGAGGTCAGGACAGTCAAATTCCTCCACCCCAAACTCGCTCATCCATGTCTTTTTTTTTTTTTTTTTTTTTTTTTTTTTCCCATTTAAAATTTTTATTAAGAAGATAATAGAATACATCAATCATCAAAATGAAAAAGGAGCACATCGCTCATCGAGTACAAAATGAAACAATAATACGTCATTTGTAAAAGATGACAACCAAAAATTTTAGGCAGATAGAGGCTTGTAACACAACTGGATATCTAGTTATGGGCAACGAGAGTCCCGGCGTCGGAGCCCCTTCTGGGAACCAACTGCTCCGACTAGCCGGGTCTCCCCCAGCCCATCTCTCCACAGGCTAGTGAATAATTGCCTAGAGTGCAGGTACACGCCTACAGAAACTGGAAAATGATAAAAGGGAGACAACCAAAAGGGGTTTGTTTCACTGTAACCATGGAAGATCATATCAAAAACGCATTTATACATTCGTTACTGGGAAAGAAATAAAATAAAAAATAAAAATAAGAAAGGAAGATAACCAATTGGTCTGTCTATCTCTCATGAAGGGTCAAATTTTGGTTTGATGATCTAGTCCAAAACATGTTATGTTCAAAGGTTAGAAGGGTGTTACCTTTGATAATCTGCCCTGAGGCAAATAGCCCAGATAATTAAAAGTACTGAGAGCTTGAGGGACCAATATAGATGTGTATAGAGAACAGGAGATTGAAAGGGGTAAAGGAGGAAAACAGGAGGAGTAGAGGGGATAGAGAGGATGAGGGGTTAGTTGATCTTCAGGAGTTATGGGAAAGAAGTGCACAGGAGACCTCAAAGGGGGGGGGACCGATAGCCCCTCAGCTGAGGACCACTCCAGTGTACCATCTATCACACATACAAAGGATGCCCTACTAGATTTGCCCAGGGTTCCCAAATAGCGTTAAATTTATCAGTAGTATCTAGGATAATGTTGGAAATTTTTTCTTGCAGCATGATCCACGTGATTTTTTGCTTGGCTAACCGAATGGATACTTTCGGTGATTTCCAGGCCCTGGTGATGGTCATTTTGGCCCCCACTAGAATAAACTGGATCAGCTTCTGTGTATGTTTAGAAATTTTTGGTATGGGACCATTTAGCAATGCAACAGTTGGGTCTTGTTGCAGAGTACAACCGCAAGTTCTGCGGATAAGGGAGAATATCTTGTTCCAATACATTCTGATTTTAGGGCATTCCCATAGTATGTGTAAAAGAGACCCCATATGACCGCATCCTCTAAAGCAAAGAGGTGACGTTAGCGGATAGATTTTGGCAAGACGTGACGGTACCAAATACCAGCGTGTGAGAACTTTCAGCCCTGCTTCGCTAATTGAAGTATTAACCATACCTTTAAAGGAGCGGGCGAAATTAATATGCCACTTATCCAGGTCCCAGCTGAAGTCAAGATCTCGTTCCCAGCTTGTCATGTATGCTGCTTTTTCCGTGGGTTCCGCCAGGGATGAGTAGATGAGGGAGATACCCCCTTTGGTGTCCGAGGCTGAAGCACACCATTGTTCATAAGGCGTTACAAAGAGATGGTTTTCATTGTCCTTCCATACCCGATTTAAAAAATGAAGGAGTTGAAGGAATCTAAATTTTTCGGTTGGGGGCATTTCGAGTTTAGAGGTACAGTATGCTAGAGTGAGGGGACCATTGGAGTTGAAGAATTGCCCGATTCTATAAAGGCCCTTGTCAAGCCACCATTTAAAGGCCCGAATCTCCAGGCCAGGGGGAAAATTATGATTTCTGAAGATATGTGCCAGGGGGTGCCATGTGGAGATGAGGGGTTTGAACTTATGAAGGGCGTCACAGAGTTTCATTGAGTGAGATAAAGTTGGTGCTAAAATAGGGGGACGTTTTTTGGGGATATTCCAGAGCAGGAAGTCTAAGGTGAAACCAGGAACCGCCTCACGCTCCATGCTCACCCAGTCTGGTTTGGGTCCTTTCATGTATATAGTTGAGAATTGGCTCAATTGTGCTGCTTGATAATACCACCACAGATTGGGGACCCCCAGTCCTCCCTTTTTTCTAGGCCTAAAAAGCACCTCTTTAGAAAATCTGTGGCCTTTTTTATCCCAAATAAAACGGATTATGGCAGATTGTAGGCGTTGAATGTGCGGTTTGGGGACTGGAATGGGTAAGGAACGAAAGAGATAAAGTAGCCTAGGTAGGAGAGTCATTTTTACTGCGTTCACTTTACCCAACCAAGAGAGCTTATATAGTGACCATTGGGTCAGGTCGTCCGTGAGCTTTTTGATCATGGGGGGGAAATTATATTTATAGAGAGTATCTATGCCAGAGGTAAGGTTAATACCAAGATAAGGGATTGATGTGGAATTCCATGAGAATGGAAATATACTCTTTAGGTTATTTACTATGTCAGGAGGGGTGGAAACATTGAGAGCGACTGATTTGGGTACATTAACCTTGAGTCCGGAAGCTAATTCAAAGTTTTGTAGAAGTTGCAAAATGTTGGGGATGGAGGTCATGGGAGACGTAACGAACAGGAGGACATCATCCGCGAATAGAGCGCATTTGTGGTAATTTTGCCCACAGCGAACTCCATGAATGTCTGGGTGTTGTCTAATCGCGATGGCCAAGGATTCTATAGCCATCGCGAAGAGAAGGGGAGAGAGAGGGCATCCCTGCCTTGTTCCTTTCTGTATGGAGAATTTATCTGATAAGTGTCCTAATAGTCTCACCTGTGCTTTAGGTTGATGATAGAGGGCTCTTAATATATTGATAAAGTTAGGGCCGAAACCCCATTTACCTAAAATTGTGAAGAGATAGGGCCAAGCCACCGTATCAAACGCTTTTTGGAGATCTATGGAGAGGAGGAGGCCCCCCTGGGGAGATCCCCCATCCCACCCCGATCTCATTAGGGAGACTGCATTTATCGCTCTCCGTATCTGGTCCGGTCCCTGTCTCCCTGATATGAACCCCACCTGGTCCTTATGTATGTAGGTATCTATAAAAGAAGCGAGTCTATTGGATAATATTTTTGTCATAAGTTTTAGGTCGTTATTAATTAACGAAATAGGTCTATAGTTACTGACATCGCTGGGGTCTTTACCTGGCTTAGGTATAACTGAAACAAAAGCCAAATTGGCATTTGGGTCTAACGGTGATGCTTTAGCTAAGGAGTTAAAAAAGCGGGCCAGGTACGGAGAGAGGGAATCTATAAAAGTTTTGTAATAGTGGTTTGAGAAACCGTCTGGGCCTGGGGTTGAGTCCTTTCTGAGCCCTTTTATAACTGCTCGGATCTCAGATTCTTGGAATGGTGATTCCAGTATGGAGCGGTGAGATTCGGAGATTTTTGGCAATGGGATTTTGTCTAGAAATGCATCCAACTTTTGTTGGGAAATTGGGCAATCGTCGGAATACAGATTGGCATAAAAGGATTGGAATGATTTAAGAATTTTACTTGGGTTTTGGGATAGCGATCCGGATTGGGTTTTTATTTTAGGTAGGGCAAAAGACCTGTGTTTCGGGGTAAGTTTGGCCGCTAACTGGGGGCCAAATTTGTTCGCTCGTAGATAGAAACTGCCGCTGATCCAATGGAGGTGCTTTTCTGCGTTAGAAGTCAAAGCTGAGTTAAGAGATAGCCTAATAGAATCTAGCTTAGATAGAGATGTAGGATTGGGGTTCAGTTTATGGGACTTGCTAAGATTTTTGTATTCTTTCTCTAGTTTCTTGATATCAATTTGCCGTTCTCTCTTTAATTTGGCTGCAAATTGGATCAATTTCCCTCTGATTACTGCTTTGTGAGCATTCCAGAGCGTGCTAGGGGAGATGTCTGCCGTGTCATTCAATAGAAAATACTCTTTGATATCTTTTTCTAGTATAGTACAGTGGACGGGGTTAGCTAGGATTTTCTCATTTAGGCGCCAGGTGCGTGGGCCAGATGGGGATAACGAATTGGATATTCCTAAGATTACTAGGGAGTGGTCAGACCACGGAACATCGTGGATGGAGGCTTGATTAGCAATTTGTATGTCAGAGTTCAGTAAGAAAATGTGGTCGATTCTAGCATATGTCTTGTGGGGTGCTGAGTAGTGTGTGTAGTCCCTTGTTGCGGGGTTTAATTCCCTCCATGAATCAATGAGTCCCACCGAGTGAATTAGTTTGGCAATCTGTAGGCTTTGTTTGGGGGGTCGTTTAAGGCGAGGGATCCCCTGGGCTGCTTTATCTAAGATCTGATCAAAGGTAATATTGGAGTCCCCTCCCATAATCACCCTACCCTCAAAGTGGGGTGAGAGAGTTGCTAGTAAGGAGGAGAAGAATTTAGCTTGGCCTTTGTTGGGTGCATAATAGGAAATAAAAGTGTATAGATTACCTTCAATTAGACCTTTGATTAGAATGTATCTTCCTTCATCATCTCGCACAGTTAGGGTGTGAGAGAAAGGGGTTTGTTTGGAGATTAGGATGGCTACTCCTCTCTTTTTCTCGCTAGCGTTTGCGAGAAAAAAAGTGGGGTATTTGTTGTGTAAAAAAGAGGGCGAGTAGTTTGAGGGGAAATGTGTTTCTTGGAGGAGCACTACATCTACCCCTCTTGAGTGATAGCTTTGGAAAGCTTTGCGTCTCTTGACAGGTGAGTTGAGCCCTTGAGTGTTATGGGAGGCAACTTTAAGTGTCCTCTGTAAGGTAGGTGGGTCAGTCATTTTCACTAAGGGAGTAACTCTGGTGCATTAGGTGTGTTCCTACCCGGTTCCTTGATGATGCAGCATGGAGTCTGGGAGAGAGATCTTGCTGTCGCAGCGGAGGGCTCTGGACAAGGTTGGTCTCCTGTGCACTTTCCTGAAATAAAAAAAAAAAAAAAAAAAAAAAAGGGGGGGGAAGGAGGAGAAGAAGGGGAAGAAGGGAGAGATAAGAGAATGAAAGAAGAGAAGAAGAATCATTAAATAATACATTCTAATAACTTCAAAAAAAACTAGGCGTAAAAGCCCAGAAAATCCAGGAACTGGACTAAAAAGTTCAGTTCGAGTCTGAGACCCAAAAACAAAAGGGTCTCAGAAAAACAAGAACAACCTCAGCCGAGGTTGTTAGTCTGGTGTAATCAGTGGGAGGGTCTCCCCTGATCACAACAGAGGAAGTGGCGATGCTGGCCCAGCCGAGCCGCCGAGGCCCCATCTAAAATGGAACAATGGAACCTAGTAAGTGTGAGCACAAAAAATTTGAATAATATACCCATATAAAAAAACACGGATTTAAACATGAGGAGTTGAGCCCAGACTCTAAGAGGTACGAGGGCAAATTACTGTTTTAAATGAAAATGACAAAACAATACTCTCCATAGGGGAAGGTCCATTAATAACCGGGAGGGGGGGTGGAGGGCAGGAACAGGGAAGTGGGAGGGAGGGGGGAGAAGTGAAGTGAGGTAAAAACTTATTAAGGGGGGAGGGGGGGTGGGGGAGGTGAGGGAAACAACCCGGAGTCATCTTCGTCCATCTTCATTGCATTGAAGAGAGTGGGGGAAAATCAGGTGAGTGCAACCATTCTCACTATTAGATAAGTGGGGTCTGAAAGGGTGTATGCCATGTACACCATAGCTTCTCCTTCAGCGGGTACAGCCCTAGGGAGAAGAGGGAGTCACAAAGTCCTTATAAAGCCGAAAAGGGATGACTTCATCTTGGAGGAAAGGAGTCGCGGTGACGCTTCGTTTGCTGTTTGTTCCAGAGGGGGGTGATGGGGCTGCCTGGAGGGGGTCTCTTAGATGAACTTGACTTGGGCGGAGGATCCTGGGGGGGAGCTTCTTGAGAGATGAATCCAAGTCGCAGGAGTAAGTGTTCGCCTTCTTGGAATGAGGAGAATCCATACGATCTATCCTTATGTTGGAACTGAAGACGGAAAGGGAAAGTCCAGCGATATTTAATCGATTTCTGAGAGAGGATTTCAAGCAGAGGTTTTAAAGCTCTTCTCTTTAGGATTGTAGTTTTGGAGATGTCTGCGAAGATTTGGATCTTGTTGCCTTGGAAGGATAGGGCGTCCAGATTCCGAGATCTTTTCATGACCTCCTCTTTGGTCTCGTAATAGTGGGGCTTAACCACTATATCCCTCGGGAGCCCGTCCTGTCTGGGTGGTTGCAGCGCTCTGTGAGCCCTGTCAATCTCCAATTTGCGATCAGAGATATCCGGGATCAGTTCTTTCATGAAAAGCTGCACTGTGTCATGAATATTGGTTACAGACTCTGGTATACCACGAATACGGAAGTTTCCTCTCCGATTACGATTTTCCAAATCGTCAATCTTCCCTAAAGCTGTTTCAAGTTGATCTTGCATCAGGTGAATGCAGTCAGTATTCTGATTGGTGCGCGCAACCGTTTGATCGACTGCTTGTTCAATCAGGTCAATGCGGGCCCCCAAGCTCTGTAGGTCTGCCTTAATAGATGTGGTGATTTGTGCCGCATTTTGGGCCAGGCCTGCGGCTAGCATGTCTGAAAAGCAATTCAGAAGTTGTGCCATGTCTGACTGGTGGGGAGAGTTCAGCGGTGCTGCCTGAAGTATAGCAGGGGATGGGGCGGAATCATGCAGTGAGGGGATATGGAGCATGTCAGTTAGGGTCCTGTTAAAAACTGAGTCTTTGCTTGTAAGATAGGCATTCTTGGGGGAGATGTTACTCACAGAGGATCCTGGTGTGATGTTGGGAAGCTGATCTTCCCCAGGGATGTCAGCCATGATGACTCCGTCTCCTGTGTCTGCCTGTGAGGAGGTCGCGGCCGCCATCTTGGATGTAGAGGGGTCGGGTAGGCCAAAGGAGAGTTTCCTGCTAGCCGCTGGACGCTGTGATCGGTTGGGCATGTAGATTTGTGCCCACTAGCCTCCTCTATCAGCGGGTGTAAAGCAGGGACGGTTCCGCTCAACAATCCGGCGTCTGGGGACCGCGGAAGGCTCGGCTGAGACGGAGCTCCCGTTCAGAGCGTCTTCCCGGGAGTCCCGCTCATGCGCACTCGCTCATCCATGTCTTTATGGACCTTGCTTTGTGCACTGGTGATCAGTCATGTTGGAACAGGAAGGAGCCATCCCCAAACTGTTCCCACAAAGTTGGGAGCTTGAAATTGTCCAAACTATCTTGGTATGCTGACGCCTTAAAAGTTCCCTTCACTGGAACTAAGGGACCAAGCCCAACCCCTGAAAATCAACCCCACGCCATAATCCCCCCTCCACCAAATGGTTTGGACCAATCATAGTATGTAAAAAAGAAAAAAAAAACAATCCTGATCACTTCCCCTGAGTAGTACAGTGTACTGTGGTAACACTATATTACTCTGGTCACTGTATGTAAAGCAAATTAAAAAAAAAAATCATAAAAATGTTTTTTAATAAATAAAAAAAAATTAAAAAAAAAATAAACAAATGATTAAAAATTGACAATTACATATTTTTTTACATACAGTCACCAGTCAGTGTCCCTGATCACTGGCACACTAGTTCTATGATGACGCTGTACTGTACTGGTGTAGAAAATGTTAAAAAATCTTTTTTTCTTATTTCTTTATTTTCCAAAAATTTATGACAAAAAGAACAACAACTTCAAAAAAACTCACTACGCCTTTTATAAACACCTTGGACTGTATACTTTCCAAAAAGGGGTAATTTTGGTGGGATTTCCTGGCATTTTTGGCCCTCAAGAAATAAAATTGGCGGTCAGTACATCAGGAGTGATCAATTTTCAGATATATACCAAAGTTTGTGGACTCTATAACTTTCCTACAGACTAAATAATATATCTATACTGATTTGGGCTATTTTCACCAAAGAAATGTAGCAGAACATATTTTAGCCTAAGTTTATGAAGAAAGATTATTTATTTTCAAAATTTTATAACAGAAATGAAGAAAACGTTTTCTTTTTTCAAAATGTTTTGGCTTTTTTCGTACGTTTTACAAAAAAAACAAACAAAAACAAAACAGCAGTGATTAAATACCATCAAAATAAATTAAAAAAAAAATTCCATCTGGGTACAGTGTTACTTGACCGCTCAACTGTCATTCAAAGTGTGAGAACGCTGAAAGCTGTAAAATTGGCCTGGGCAGGAAGAGGGTAAAAATGTCCGGTATTGGAGCGGTTAAAGCAATGTTACATTGTTTTATTGGCATGTGGCATAGACTCGGTGCAGGACTGCAAAATAGTGTTGTAAGATGTTTATATCTCATCATAGAAAGTTATGATCTCCCTACAGATAAAGTCAGAGGCCTTGCTAACTGCAGCAAAGGCTACACCTCCTTCCCAGTGTGTTCTATATACAAAAAAGGTTTAATAAACCCAAATTTGTGTGTTTGTTACATAAAAGAATGTATCCAGGAAGGAAAAAGAGGAAACACAAAGATGCAATATGACCTCGGGCCACGTTTTTTCAAGATAACGATCTGCACATGTTTTGTTAATAAGTTGCTGCATTGAACTAGTAGCTTAGTGCGCCGAGAAATCATCTTCTGAAATGCTGAACTCCAGACAACGTCTCTGAAAACACTTCCAAATGTTAAGCAAAGGTCTTCAAAAACAGGCATCTGTTCTGTGGAGGGAGGGGCATAAGCTTGTGCCCTCAGGACTTCCTGTTCTGCAGAACAGGAAGTTTTGCGGTTCCATTGTAGGGCTATATAAGGTAACTGGAACGGTAGATAGGAAAGATAAAGTTAGAAGTACAAAGGACCTTAGGGTGTGCTAAAGCAGCTTCTTGAGTAACATTAGCCAATATAACCATATCCCTTAAGGGGGGGGTCACTTTAGCATGCCTTTAGTGCCACCACAGCTTGGTGAAACAGCCCTTTTGAGCTGGTCAAGAAGGAAAATGGACTCCGGGAAAGCCACCATCTGCAGAAACGGTTGACGCGGAAGGATATATTGTTAGTGTTCATAGACCTGGGGACTAATAGGCAAATGCCGCCAGGTTTGATCATGATCCCCTCCATTCACATGACACTGCTTGGGCCTGACAATTGGTTGCTCAGGCACCCAATGCTCTTATGTGGAAAGGGGAGTTGGTGTGACTACTCCAATTGTAACTTGCAGCTCCATGTTTAATCTACAAAAGTCAATAAAAAGACTCAAGACTCCAAATGCAGGGTTACTTTTGCATGAAAATTTGCAGACTAGTGCTTCTTAATTATATGCAGTGCTACAGAAGACTGTCATTGACTGAAGACATAATAGATGAAATTTTCAGAGGCTGTGCTGCAGGAGTCGTTGGAGACTTTAATCATGGCGTAAGCTCTAATGAGCAGGACCCTCTGATTCCACTTGTACCAAATTGTAATGTAACTGTAATGTCGGCCTTCATTTTGTTAATCGCTGCGCAAACTGTTGGCGCTATATAAAACCTGTATAATAATGGTGTAGGAGACATTCAGAGACTAGAGACATGTTGCATGAGATCAAGGTTATTAAAAAGACCCCTGCACAAATCAGCGCTTCCACTACAGACTGCTGGGGCCCTGAGGCTGCATTGCAAACACTAAAGGGCCACTTCAAAGCATGTCAGAGAAAGCACTGTTCATAAGCCCCTGTGTACTCAACCTGCAGGCTCGAGTTATTGCTACCGGGTGCCGGTCCTCCAACAGAGCACATCTAGCTCGATAACTGGTATCCAAGTGTATAAGGAGGAACTGCACACTGTCATCAGTAACCACGTTCTATGCTGGCTTCAGCTCAATCTCCTTCCATAAAGACACATCCCTAACGCGTTTCACCACAGTAGGAGTATGTATTTATGTGAGGAGATTTAGCTAAAGCCAGCCTTTAGATCTTTGCTAAAGAGGTTAACCTTGACAGCGTGCGGCTACACTTCCTACACTTGGAGACCAAAGGGCCACAGTTGGGCACCAAGACTGTAGAATGCAGTAGTACTCCTTGGGGATGCAAAGCTCCAAACGCCAAGTGGATCTTACTACTAGATCATAATAAACCAGTAATTCACAGCGCTGGAGTCCACATAATACTCATAAGTGATCTGGATGGAATGATATCAATATAGTAGAACTTCAGGCATCCGTCACATTACACAGTGTGATGTACAGTATAACCAATGGAGGATTTTTTGGCCTGGGGAGCAGCGGAATAGTGTAGGATATGTAGTTGTATAGTAGTGAAAAACAAAAAATAAGCTGCGCTAGGAAGTGCTAATAATTATAAAATACACCAATAAATGACAAAGTGATGATGCGTAATCAAACTACATCTCTAATTCCATGGTAAATGTACAAAAAAAAAAAAAAAAATAGTTATGGATTGAAAATGGATTTAATAAAGTGAAAATAGTCCATGAGCTAAAAATGAATCAGATAAATTGAAAACAGTCCGTGATTCTTAAGCCCCATACACACTATCAGATTTTCTGCTGAGTTTTTCCTTCAGATTTACCAAAACCATATAATAGGAGGTCAAACCTTAGTTTCAATTTGTATGCAATCAGGCAGGCCCTTGTACTACATGGTTTTGGTAAAGCTGAAAGAAAAACTCAGCAGAAAATCTGATAGTGTGTATGGGGCTTTAGACTAATGCTACAATAGGTGAAAAAAAAAAGGAAACCGGACCATCCACCACCAATAAGTGTGAAACACAGAGTGAAATGCACGCTTACCAAAAGGCAAGCTAATTGAGCTTGCGGCTATGTACTCAGCCAGGGCCGTTATCCAGGGGATCAAGACAGCAGCTCCAATAGCGTCAGCACAATACAGAAGAGATGGGCAGCCAATAGCCAGGTAGCTCGATCGAGCAAGTGCACGGATGGATACCGAATGTCACCCAAAAAATGAGAAAAGGAAGCTCTCCATAGTGTAAATCTGATAGTACAATTGAATAAAATAAAGGGAAACACTTACAAGAAATACAATTAAAATCAGTAAGGATAGCCGGCCGGCTTGCGAACGCCCGTTCGCTCAGAAGCACCAAACGCGATGACGTCAGCATGTCATGCCGGCTGGCTATCCTTGCTGATTTTAATTGTACTTCTTGTAAGTGTGTTTTCCTTTATTTTATTATATTGTACTATCAGATTTACACTAAGGAGAGCTTCATTTTCTCATTTTTTGGGTGACATTCGGTATCCATTCGTATACTTGCTTGATCGAGCTACCTGGCTATTGGCTGCCCATCTTTCCTCTATTGTGCTGATGCCATTGGAGCTACTGTCCCGATCCCCTGGATAAAGGCCCTGGCTGGGTACATAGCCACAAGCTCAATTAGCTTGCCTTTTGGTAAGCGTGCATTTCATTTGGCGTTTGGCACTTATTGGTGGTGGATGGTCCTGTTTCCTTTTTTTTTTTTACCTATGGTAGCATTATTCTAAGAATCATGGACTGTTTTCAATTTATCTGATCCATTTTTAGCTCATGGACTGTTTTCACTTTATTGGATCCATTTTCAGTTTTGGACTTTTTTCACTATTATTTTTTTTTTACACTTACCATGGAATTAGAGATGTAGTTTGATTACGCATCATCACTTTGTCTTTTATTGGTGTATTTTATATTTATGAGCACTTCCTAGCGCAGCTTATGGTTTGTTTTTCATTTGTCTTTATATGTGTATCTCACATTTTAGCTGCTGCTTAGTTTTTAGTTTGATTTTTTTTTTCTGTGTAGAGCGCAGTATTTCCCATTTTTCCTGAGTTGTATAGTAGTGCTGTGTACAATGCAATAGAAATGTACTGGACAGGAGAAGGTATAAAAAAACAGCATACATTATAGTGGCCAGTGTACAGCATTGGTACAATATACCACCCAGTGTAGTGTGTACAGTAACACTGGTCACCAATGTGACCTACAGACTACCATAGCAGCACAGTGTACAGAAGTGACGCCTGTTAAGTAATACAGTATATGAGATTGCAGTGTATGGAGAAGGACAGTATATGATAGTACAGTGGACCAAGGCAGGCCATACATTATGCAATTACATTTCCTTCAACCACAGGTTGAAAGAAAATTGCTGGTTTCCCCCATCAAGACAGTCAGTATTGATGGGGGAATCCCTACAGTAGTGCAGTTGTGTTCTGACAGTGGAACACTGTGGCAGCTATAGACTCTGGCGGTGATTGCACGGAGAGAAAAAAAACACAGGATGGTTGTACTGAAGTTGATCGATTGGCTCAACATCAGTACATCCAGTCTGCCCATAGATGGATCGAAATTTGGCCTATTCCTGCTGAACCGGACAAATTTTGATTCATCTATGGCTGGCTTAACAGCAGTGGAGTAGTGTATTGTAGAAGAGTGCAGTGTATGGAGCAATAGGAAGCAAGGGGGGGGGGGGGGGGGGCAGTATGTAGAGTAGTACACTGTAATAGAGTACAGTATAGAGGAGTTCAGTGTGTGGAGCACCACAGTGTAAAGGAGTGCAGTGTGCAGATAAGTACGGTGTATAGAGCATTACAATGTAAAGGATTGCAGTGCGCAGAGCAGTACAGTGTAAAGGATTGCAGTGTGCAGAGCAGTGCAGTGAATGGAGCAGTACTGTGTAAATGAGTGCAGTGTGTGGAGCAGTACAGTGTCAAAGGAGTGCAGTGTGTATAGCAGCACAGTGTAAAAGAGTGCAGTGTGTGCAGCAGTACAGTGTATAGAGTGCAGTGTGTGGGACAGTGCAGTGTGTGGCGCAGTACAATGTAAAGGAGTGCAGTGTTTAGAGCAGCACAGTGTAATGGAGTGCAGTGTGTGGGGCAGTACAGTGTAAATGAGTGCAGTGTATAGAACAGTACAGTGTAAAGGAGGGCAGTGTGTGGAGCAGTACAGTGTAAAGGAGGGCAGTGTATAGAGCAGTACAGTGTAAAGAAGTTCAGTGTGTGGCACATTACAGTGAAAAAATTGCAGTGTGCAGAGCAGTATAGTGTAAAGGAGTACAGTGTATAGAGCAATACAGTGTAAAGGAGTGCAGTGTATAGAGCAATACAGTGTAAAGGAGTGCAGTGTATGGAGCAGTACAGTGTAATGGAGCACAGTGTGTGGCACATTACAGTGTAAAGAATTGCATTGTATAGAGCAGTACAGTGTGGAGCAGCACAGTGTAAAGAAGTGCAGTGTATAGAGCAGCGCAGTGTAAAGGAGAGCAGTGTGGCGAAGTGCAGTGTGTGGCACATTACAGTTAAAAAATTGCAGTGTGCGGAGCAGTATAGTGTAAAGGAGTGCAGTGTATAGAGCAATACAGTGTAAAGGAGTGCAGTGTATAGAGCAATACAGTGTAAAGGAGTGCAGTGTATAGAGCAATACAGTGTGTGGGATAGTACAGTGTAAAGGAGTGCAGTGTATAGAGCAGTACAGTGTAAAGGAGTGCAGTATATAGAGCAGTACAGTGTAAAGGAGTGCAGTGTATAGAGCAGTACAGTGTAAAGGAGTGCAGTGTGTGGAGCAGTACAGTGTAAAGGAGTGCAACGTGTATAGAGCAGTACAGTAACGGAGTGCAGTGTGTGGGACAGTACAGTGTAAAGGAGTGCAGTGTAATGGAGCGCAACGTGTTGAGCAGCACACTGTAATGGAGTGCAGTGTTTGGAGCAGTACAGTGTAATGGAGTGCAGTGTGTGGGACAGTACATTGTAAATGAGTGCAGTGTGTGGAGCAGTACAGTGTAAAGAAGGGCAGTGTGTGGAGCAGCATAAAGGACTGAAGTGTAATTGAGTGCAGCGTGTGGAGCAGTACAGTGTAAAGCAGTGCAGTGTAAAG
Source organism: Aquarana catesbeiana (assembly GCF_042186555.1). Taxonomy (NCBI): domain Eukaryota; kingdom Metazoa; phylum Chordata; class Amphibia; order Anura; family Ranidae; genus Aquarana; species Aquarana catesbeiana. The sequence continues at coordinate 23,591,427 of NC_133335.1, read as the reverse complement.
AGCAGTACAGTGTAAAGGAGTGCAGTGTATAGAGCAGTACAGTGTAAAGGAGTGCAGTGTATAGAGCAGTATAGTGTAAAGGAGTGCAGTGTGTGGGGCAGTACAGTGTAAAGGAGTGCAGTGTATAGAGCAGTACAGTGTAAAGGAGTGCAGTGTATAGAGCAGTACAGTGTAAAGGAGTGCAGTGTGTAGAGCAGTACAGTGTAAAGGAGTGCAGTGTGTGGGGCAGTACAGTGTAAAGGAGTGCAGTGTATAGAGCAGTACAGTGTAAAGGAGTGCAGTGTATAGAGCAGTACAGTGTAAAGGAGTGCAGTGTATAGAGCAGTACAGTGTAAAGGAGTGCAGTGTGTAGAGCAGTACAGTGTAAAGGAGTGCAGTGTGTGGGGCAGTGCAGTGTAAAGGAGTGCAGTGTGTGGAGCAGTGCAGTGTATAGAGCAGTACAGTGTAATTGAGTGCAGCATGTTGAGCAGCACAGTGTAATGGAGTGCAGTGTGTGGGACAGTACATTGTAAAGAAGGGCAGTATAGTGTAAATGAGTGCAGTGTATAGAGCAGTAAACTAAAGGAATAAAGGAAAGTAAAGGAGTGCCGTGTGTGGAGCAGCGTAAAGGAGTGAAGTGTACTTGAGTGCAGCATGTGGAGGAGCACAGTAAAAAAGGGCAGTGTATAGAGCAGTAAAGTGTAAAGGAGTGCAGTGTGTAAAGCAGTCCAGTGTAGAGGAGTGCAGTGTATGTAGCAGTATAGTGTACTTGAGTGCGGTGTGTGGAGCAGTACAGTGTAATGGAGTGCAGTGTGTGGCAGATTACAGTGTAAAGAATTGCAGTGTGCAGAGCAGTATAGTGTAAAGGAGTGCAGTGTTTAGAGCAATACAGTGCAAAGGAGTGCAGTGTGTGGAGCAGTACAGTGTAATGGAGTGCAGTGTGTGGGACAGTACATTGTAAATGAGTGCAGTGTGTGGAGCAGTACAGTGTAATGGAGTGCAGTGTGTGGGACAGTACATTGTAAATAAGTGCAGTGTGTGGAGCAGTACAGTGTAAAGGGCAGTATAGTGTAAATGAGTGCAGTGTATAGAGCAGTAAAGTAAAGGAGTGCCGTGTGTGGAGCAGCATAAAGGAGTGAAGTGTAATTGAGTGCAGCATGTGGAGCAGCATAGTGTAAAAAAGAGCAGTACAGTGTAAAGGAGTGCAGTGTATAGAGCAGTACAGTGTAAAGGAGTGCAGTGTATGGAGCAGAGCAGTACAGTGTGTGGCACATTACAGTGTAAAGAATTGCTTTGAATAGAGCAGTACAGTGTAGAGCAGCACAGTGTAATGGAGTGCAGTTTGTGAAGCAGTACAGTGTAAAGAAGGGCAGTATAGTGTAAATGAGTGTATAGAGCAGTACAGTGTAGAGGAGTGCAGTGTATGGAGCAGTACATTGTACTTGAGTGTGGTGTGTGAAGCAGTACAGTGTAAAGGAGTGCAGTGTGTGGAGTAGTGTATTAATACACTGTATGGTAGCATTGCATTGAGACATTTAGTAGTACAGTGCACACCAGTGTGTTGTTTGGGGCAGTTCAGTAGTACTGTGTGTAGTGCAGTGTATAGCTGTATATTGCATGCGGAGTTGTAGTAGCACAGTGTATAAGGCAGTTTAGTAGTACTGAATATGAAGTGGTGGTGCAGTGTATGGAGCAGTATGGCGGTATAGAGTTCAGAAGGGAAGTGTATAGAGCGATATCCTAGTGCAGTGAGAGGAGTGCAGTGTATAGTTTAGTAGCACGGATTGTGAATACTCCTGATGGTGCGGTGTATGAAGGATTGGAATAGGACCGTACAGTACTGTATATGGGGTGCCGTGTATAGTGGTGGAGTAGTGCAGTGGTGTGGAGGGTGATCGGAGGTGTAGGTCGGTGGCGGATCCCGGTGATCGGTGCTGTGCCCGGCTCTCGGTGACTGACGTGGAGTAGCAGCAGCAGATCGGAAGTGAATGGGGGGCGGGGCGCATGCGCAGTGCGGCGCTGGCTGTGTCTGTGTCCCCGGGTCCCTCCCGTGTGTCCCGGTTCCCGGGTCCCTCCCTCCCGGTGCCGGCTCTCCCCCCAGCCAAGCGGATGTGCTTCAGGAAGAGACCGGGCTCCACTGCTGCCCAAATCGTGAGTACCAGCTGCCCCCCTCCCTCCTTGTCCGGCTCAATCACTACATAGGGCTCCGATCCGGGGTCCCCCCACCGAGCCGAAGCCCGCTCCTCTTCCTGCACCTCCCATCTACCCTACACCCCCCCCATACAGCTACTCCACACACAGCACTGCACCCCCCTCCATACAGCTACTCCACACACAGCACTGCACCCCCCACTCCACTGCACCCCTCACTCTACACCCCCCACTCCACTGCACCCCTCACTCTACACCCCCACTCCACTGCACCCCTCACTCTACACCCCCACTCCACCCCTCACTCTACACCCCCCACTCCACTGCACGCCTCACTCTACACCCCCCTCCACTGCACCCCTCACTGTACACCCCACTCCACCCCTCACTGTACAACCCCCACTCCACTGCACCCCTAACTCTACACCCCCCTCCACTGCACCCCTCACTCTACACCCCCCCTCCACTGCACCCCTCACTCTACACCCCCCTCCACTGCACCCCTCACTCTACACCCCCCCTCCACTGCACCCCTCACTCTACACCCCCCCTCCACTGCACCCCTCACTCTACACCCCCCCTCCACTGCACCCCTCACTCTACACCCCCTCCACTGCACCCCTCACTCTACACCCCCCCTCCACTGCACCCCTCACTCTACACCCCCCCTCCACTGCACCCCTCACTCTACACCCCCCCTACCCCTCACTCTACACCCCCCCCTCCACTGCACCCCTCACTCTACACCCGCTCCCCTCCACTGCACTCCTCGCTCTACACCTCCCCTCCACTGCACTCCTCGCTCTACACCTCCCCTCCACTTCACTCCTCGCTCTACATCCCCCACTCCACTGCACCCCTCACTCTACACCCCCCCCACTCCACCCCTCGCTCTACATCCCCCACTCCACTGCACCCCTCACTCTACACCCCCCCCCACTCCACCCCTCGCTCTACACCCCCCCCCACTCCACCCCTCGCTCTACACCTCCCCTGAACTGCACTCCTCGCTCTACACCCCTCACTCTACACCCCTCACTCTACACCCCCCACTCCACTGCACCCCTCACTCTACACCCCCCTCCACTGCACCCCTCGCTCTACACCCCCCCTCCACTGCACCCCTCACTCTACACCCCCCTCCACTGCACCCCTCGCTCTACACCCCCTCCCCTCCACTGTACTCCTCGCTCTACACCCCCCCTCCACTGCACTCCTCGCTCTACACCTCCCCTCCACTGCACTCCTCGCTCTACACCTCCCCTCCACTGCACTCCTCGCTCTACACCTCCCCTCCACTGCACTCCTCGCTCTACACCTCCCCTCCACTGCACTCCTCGCTCTACACCTCCCCTCCACTGCACTCCTCGCTCTACACCTCCCCTCCACTGCACTCCTCGCTCTACACCTCCCTTCCACTGCACTCTTCGCTCTACACCCCCCTCCACTGCACTCTTCGCTCTACACCCCCCTCCACTGCACTCTTCGCTCTACACCCCCCTCCACTGCACTCTTCGCTCTACACCCCCCTCCACTGCACTCTTCGCTACACACCCCCCTCCACTGCACTCTTCGCTCTACACCCCCCTCCACTGCACTCTTCGCTCTACACCCCCCTCCACTGCACTCTTCGCTCTACACCCCCCTCCACTGCACTCCTCGCTCTGCACCCCCCCTCCACTGCACCCCTCGCTCTGCCCCTCCCCTCCACTGCACCCCCCCTCCTCCACTGCACCCCTCACTCTGCACCCCCCCTCCACTGCACCCCTCACTCTGCACCCCCCCTCCACTGCACCCCTCACTCTGCACCCCCCCTCCACTGCACCCCTCACTCTGCACCCCTCACTCTGCACCCCCCCTCCACTGCACCCCTCACTCTGCACCCCCCCTCCACTGCACCCCCCCTCCACTACACCCCCCCCTCCACTACACCCCTCACCCTATACTCAGCTACACTACACAACCCCTCCCCCACACAGCTCTACGCCCCACTGATCTACTGTACAGACCCCCCCCAACCCCATACAACTCTGCACCCCACTAATCTACTCTACACAACCCCCCACCCCATACAACTCTGCGCCCCACTGATCTACTGTACACCCTGCCCCACTCTACAGAATACTGAACCCCTCACTTTACACCCTGCCCCACACTACAGAATACTGCACCCCTCACTATACACTCTGCCCCCCTCTACAGAATACTGCACCCCTCATTATTCACCCCGCCCCACGCTACAGAGTACTGAACCCCTCACTATACACCCTGCCCCACGCTACAGAATACTGAAACCCTCACTATTCACCCAGCCTCACTCTACAGAATACTGAACCCCTCACTCTTCACCCAGCCTCACTCTACAGAATACTGAACCCCTCACACTTCACCCAGCCTCACTCTGCAGAATATTGCAGCCCTCACTTCCTCCTGCCCCACTCTACAGAATACTGCATCCCTCACTATTCAGCCTGCCCCACTCCATATAACCGCACCTCTGACTATGTACAATGTCTCCACCATATACTGCTCCACCCCCACCCCTCACTATTCACCCTGCCCCCACCCCATATTGCTCCACTCTATATACCTCTTCACCCCTCACTATTTACCGTGCCCCCACCCCATACTGCTCCACATTAAAACGGTAGTAAACCGCTGGCTTTTTTTTTGTACCCTGCATGGTAAAGTTATAATGTGCTAGTATGTTAAACTTACCTTAAAGCAAAGCCCTTACAGCGCTGAGCTGTCACCGTTGCAGCCGCTTCCATCTGTGGTAGTCTTCCTTCCGGGTTCACAAACTCTGACTGCATGACTGGCCGCAGCCGCAATGATGTCACTTCCACGCCTGCGCGCGGGTGCCACAGTTTGCAGCACAGGGTTCTGAAGGAAGGACCCTGGTAGCCGTTCCTTCAGAGCGCATGCGCTAGTGGTGTCACTGGCTGCATGTACAGTAAATATCTTCTAAACGGTGCACGATTAGGAGATATTTACACTACCTATAGGTAAGCGTTATTATAGGCTTACCTATAGGTAAAATTCAAAGATGGGAGTTTACTTCCACTTTAAGTAACACAGAACCCTGACTATTTACTCTGCTCCAACCCCATACTAGTTCACTCTATTTAACACTGCACCCTGATTATACTAGGGAGCCCCCACCATCCCCATGTATAACGCTGCACCCATTACTATGCAACCTGCCCCCACCCTATGCAGTTCCTTCCTAGTACTGTAAAGGCCCACTTTGTATAAAATTGCACTGCTTTCGGATGTACCCTACTCCCTTCTTTTACTGGGGACCCCACTCTGTAAAGAGGTGCCCCATCATAGTACTAGTGAGCCCCATTCTGTACCCAGCCACATCACCATACCAACTCTACTAACATATGGGAAGCCTTTGCTTTGTAGAAAACTGCACCCCTTCCTTCATATACAAGCCCCCTTTTAGTACTGGGGGGCCCTACTCAACTGAACCCACTTACATTGTGCTCTGCCCCATCCCATTCTGCACTAGTAGTAGTAGGACTAAGAAATCCCACTCTCTAGAACATTGCATACCTATCTACTTACCCTACCCCAACTCCATATAACTTCTCTCAGTACTGGGGAGCCAAGCCTCTAGATTACTGCAACCCCCTCAATATACCCCTCCCTTACCACAATACGACTTCCTCATCCACTCCAGGTATGGTGGCCCAGCTTTTCAAAATACTGCACTATATAATATTTCTATACCTCCCCTTCTCTAATACTGCCCCCTTTTCTCCTCCTAGTACTAGGGTAACACTTTATATACCATATACTATTCTCTGCCACAACTCAACACTCACCTTGAGTCCTGGGCCTCTTCTCAATAATCATCCACTTTCTACAATACAGTTACCAATTCCACTTATTCCCTATAGCACTTCATCCCCATTCAGTTGCAGGCAACATGACACCCCTTTCCCGAAATCCTCTCCCCCTGGTGTTAGGGGATCCATATGTTTGAAATCCATACATCTATACTTTTCTCCAGGTGTGGTACTCCAGTGTGAAAAGCGTTGCACCCCCTTTGTAGCAAGCACCCCCTTCCATGTATTATTCCATAACCCTGTTTAATAGTACCCCTATCTTCTCTATACATACCGGAGCCCCTATTCCCTATAGCCCCTTTCAGTTGTAGGCACCATAACATACCCTTATCCCAAAACTTCTCCTCCTTGTATTAGGGGATCCATGTGTTTGAACTCCACAAAACTATCCGCTTCTCCATGTGATACCCCTGTGAGCTGTACCCCCTTGTAGCAAGCACCCTCTTCCATATAGTCTTCCAGAACCCAGTTTAATAATACCCCCCTATCTTCTCTGTAGGTATTAGAGTCCCATCTGCACCTGAATCCTGTACCACCCATACACTTATAGCATACCCCACCACAGCCGAATCCCCCCCCTATATAGGTGGCCCCGTACCCCTTACCAGGCTTCTGGGGCAAAGGGAACTGTGAAATAACAGAGCCTTCCCCTGTCATTCCTTTATCCCCTACAGATCAAAAGGCCTAATGGGTACGGAAGAGCCACATTTTACTTTTCATTTGCTCCAGTGCCAACAGGGCAACTTGAGCAGGACTGTTCTCCTTATTTTTTATATTTAATATGGTGAGGGAACATTTATTGTACATGACTTCTGTGTGTGAAGGGTTAATCAGGGGACCTAAAAAAAGAAAAACTACACTTTTCCAGGCCTGGAGTGATGTGTCTGTAACATAGTTACTAATTGTATCCAATGAGTGTATTTGTAGTGATATGTGATTGAATGGGAGACTGAGGTTGACTCTTCGAAATGCTGTAAAAGGATACAAATGTATAAATTTAGATCTGTACACAGGATTTTTTTCCTCTTTACATATGTCTTTAGTTTAGCAATCCTCATGTGGTGTGTGTTTTTCCCCTGTGTATGTAATTGTATGTGTGTAGCAATCTTCCCTTCACCGAGGGGGGAAGCTCTCTGTAAGCTTCGTGTGTTATGACTGTCCATCGGGATTTCAGGAGACAGAAAGGGAGATGCCCATACGGCAATATTAGATGAAGCTTTTCTTTGTCCCCTGCCTTGTTGTGTATACAGTAAAATGCTTTTGTCAATGTGCTGTGTGATGTGGCAGACCTGCCAATGGAGCCTCGGTGAAAGATTTATGTTTGATCTGTGCTCAGATTTATGTTACTCGTTTAGATCACTGACAGACTTCCACGGCACTTTGGTTACGTAGGCCACCAGCGTCAGGTCGCTGCTCCCCAAAGAAGAATGGCTATTTAGGCTACCAGCTTTAGGCTCTGCTCCCCAAAGGAGAATGCCTATGTAGGCCAACAGCTTTAGGCTCTGCTTCCCAAAGGAGAATGGCTACTTAGGCCACCAGCTTTAGGCTCTGCTACCCAAAGGAGCATGGCTACGTAGACCACCAGCTTTAGGATTTGCATCCCAAAGGAGAATGGCTACATAGGCCACTAGCATCAGGCTCTGCTCCCCAAAGAAGTATAGCTACGTAGGCCACCAGCGTTAGGCTCTGCTCCCCAAAGAAGAATGGCTATTTAGGCCATCAGCGTCAGGTCACTGCTCCCCAAAGGAGAAAGGCTACATAGGTTAGGCTACCAGCTTTAGGCTCTGCTTCCCAAAGAAGAATGGCTACATAGGCCACTAGCATCAGGCTCTGCTCCCCAAAGAAGAATAGCTATGTAGGCCACCAGTGTTAGGCTCTGCTCCCCAAAGAAGAATGGCTATTTAGGCCACCACGTCGGGTCACTGCTCCCCAAAGGAGAATGGCTATGTAGGCCACCAGCATCAGGCTCTGCTCCCCAAAGGAGAATGGCTATTTAGGCCACCAGCGTCGGGTCACTGCTCCCCAAAGGAGAATGGCTATGTAGGCCACCAGCATCAGGCTCTGCTCCCCAAAGGAGAATGGCTACATAGGCCACCAGTGTCAGGCTCTGCTCCCCAAAGAAAAATGACTACATAGGCCACAAGCATCAGGCTCTGCTCCCCAAATGAAAAATGGCTATACAGGCCACCCATATCAGGCTCTGCTCCCCAAAGGAGAATGACTATATAGGCCACCAGCGTCAGGCTCTGCTCCCTAAAGGAGAATGGCTACATAGGCCACCGGTGTCAGGCTCTGCTCCCCAAAGAAAAATGACTACATAGGCCACAAGCATCAGGCTCTGCTCCCCAAATGAAAAATGGCTATACAGGCCACCCATATCAGGCTCTGCTCCCCAAAGGAGAATGACTATATAGGCCACCAGCGTCAGGCTCTGCTCCCTAAAGGAGAATGGCTACATAGGCCACCGGTGTCAGGCTCTGCTCCCCAAAGAAAAATGACTACATAGGCCACAAGCATCAGGCTCTGCTCCCCAAATGAAAAATGGCTATACAGGCCACCCATATCAGGCTCTGCTCCCCAAAGGAGAATGACTATATAGGCCACCAGCATCAGGCTCTGCTCCCCAAAGGAAAATGGCTATACAGACCACCAGCATCAGGTCGCTGCTCCCTAAAGGAGAGTGGCTATGTAGATCACCAGCACCAGACTCTGCTTCTCAAAGGAGCTTGCAATCTAATGTGCCTTTTTGCACCCTTGCATGCGCACAAAAGGTAGTTTTGCATGGACGGTTAAAGTGCAGCAATCTGACTGTGTAAGGTGTTTGTAAGACTTAGATAGGTCTATGATAATTGGACTGTCTGGGAAAATATTGGATCTGCCCTTGTATTGTTGTCTATATATGGTTTATGGGATATAATCCAGAGCAAACCAGTATGATCATAGAAATATAATGGGAACTGAACCCAGGACCCCGTTGCAGAAAGCACACATTCACCCTGCTGAGGGCCTTTAGATTTTAAATGGAGTTTGTCTACTCCAGTGGTGGTCAACTGCCTTGATATGGGGGGCCTCAAGTGTGACCCCTGACATCACCAAAGGGCTGCACATAAGATTCAGTGAATATTAATTATCAGACAGCAGACACACAACAGAATATAGCCAGAGACTATGGACATGATACAAGAGATGATCAGAGACTGTGGATGTAATATAGGAGATGGTCAAAGACTGTGGACGTGATACAAGAGATCATCAGAGATTGCAGACATGATACAAAAGATGATCAGAGACACTAGAAATAATACAAGAGATGGTAAGAAATTGCAGCATGATACAAGAGATGGTCAAAGACAGTTTGTGCAGCGCTTTACAACATTTGGGCAGACGTTACAATACAATTCAGTACAGGAAGAATCAGAGGGCCCTGCTCGTTAGAGCTTACAATCTAGGAAATGGTCAGAGCAGTGGAAACTACCAGGGTCGCACTTGCGACCGGGCCCTGCCTTCCTCCCACTGTTGGGGGCCCCAGCGGGTTGTTTGCTACAGGTCTCTGAGCTGAAAGCACGGATGGGAGAGGAGAGAGTGGATCTGCTCCTCCTTCTGCCCCTCTCCTCCTGTGTATGCACCGCAGGAAGTTTGCAGCTAAGTAGCTGAGTTTGATCATTCCGCTGCTGGGCTTCACACTTTCAGTGGTGCACACACAGGAGAGGAGCAGGAGGAGAAGGAACAGATTGTCTCTCTCTTCTCCCATCCGTGCGAGGGAGGGGGAACTGTCAGTACAGGCTCTGGGCTGTATGAGAGACGCCCTTAGCTCAGAGTTCTGCTGAGGAGGCACTGTTGGGCACTGATAGGCGGCATTGATGTGCACTGATGGGCGGCACTGATGAGGCTGCACTGATTATCAGTGTAAACAATGTGCCGACAGTCTTGCCGGTGATCTGTCGGATAGTGCCCACTATCAAGAAGTGCCTGGGATGTACTGCGCATGCGCCGTACGGAACAGCACAACGGCTGATTTTAGGATCAGCTGTTGTGACGCCGAGACCGCGTCTGCACACAATAGTCGACGGAAGAAATTTTTCTGTCAGGTTGTGCCTCGCGCTGGCAAGACATGTTCATGTTGGTGAGGGGCGGATTAGTACAAGATGGGGGTGGACTTTTAAATGAAGGCCAGTGCTGCAAAACGCATATTTTTCACCAGCGCGAGGCACAGAAAAATTTCTTCCGCTGCCTATTGTGCGCAGGAGCCGTCTCACGACACAAAAGCTGATCATAAACTCAGCTGTGCTGTTCCGTAGGGCGCATGCGCCGTTTGTCTCGGGCACTTCCTGATAGAACACTGGTTAATGGCTCTCCTTTCCTCAAACAGATACAGCGTTGGGAGGAAAGGACTGCTGATGACCTGCAAGTCTGTTTACATGTGATCAGTTGATCACATGGTAAAGGGAGGCTGTGATTGGCCCTTTACTGGGATCTGTGATCAGCAGTCACAGAGCGCACTGAATGCATGCCCAAAGGGGCACGCGAGAGGCAGGGTACTGGGAGGATGTCCATAAACACCCTTCCAGAACTGGAAGCCCAGGGCTCAGATGGATGGGGGGGGCTTCATGGTTTCTTGCCCCTAAAGGTTCTAGTTATGCCTCTGGACCAGAGACTTCAGACATACTACAGGAGAGGGTGAGAGACTGCAGCATGATACAAGAGATGGTGAGAGACTGCAGCATAATGCAAGAGACGGTGAGAGACTGCAGAATGATACAAGAGATGGTGAGAGACTGCAGCATGATACAAGAGATGGTGAGAGACTGCAGCATGATACAAGAGATGGTGAGAGACTGCAGCATGATGCAAGAGGCGGTGAGAGACTGCAGAATGATACAAGAGACGGTGAGAGACTGCAGAATGATACAAGAGATGGTCAGAAACTGCAACATGATACAAGAGAAGGTGAGAGACTGCAGACATGATGCAGGAGATGGTCAGAGACTGCAGACATGATGCAGGAGATGGTCAGAGACTGCAGACATGATGCAGGAGATGGTCAGAGACTGCAGACATGATGCAGGAGATGGTCAGAGACTGCAGACATGATGCAGGAGATGGTCAGAGACTGCAGACATGATACAGGAGATTAGGAGAAATTTGATAAAGAGAGCTTGGACTTTTTAGGCACAACAACACAAAGATTACAAAAATAGAAATTTATTTACAAAAAATGACAAAACATATATAAAATCACACTGAAAAAATGAACCAATAAGAAGAATATATAGCTAAATAATATAATCAACTTATCGCTACATGGAATCTGACAACAAGTAAATTTGCTGTATAGTAACAGTGAATCCAAGAGTACGGTTATATTGCAGTGAAGTAATACCTTTCTCTACATGTTACGCGTCTTGCGCTTCTTCAGGAGAATTTGAGTAACTATTTAAATATAAAGAAAGAAAATGCATAAGCAACATATAATAAATACAAACATTTAAAAATTAATACGGTCTTCCATTTCACCCATCCCCCCATGAGGTGGGTAGCCCACAAGGCGGCCACATAGACAATAAAGGCAAACCAGGGAACTATGGGGGCATGCATAACATGTATATAATAAGCGTAAAAGTAATGTGTATATATAATATATAGTGTATAGATATTCTTTAGTGCATAAAGTAAATAAATTGGGTATACACCCAGTACTTACAATGAACTATAAAACAGGCTCACAGCTAAAAGCGATGCAGACAAATTAGAGAGCGGCTGCTGAGGGGTCAGAAAATCCCATCAGAGGGTAGAGATCTATGACAGACAATACCGAGTAGGCCAAAAGATGGCAAAATAATCACAACTAGATGTGCCACAGCAAAAACATAGCAAACTCACCCGTTGTAAACACAACCAATGTTCACAAATGGGAGAAGGTAGATGCAGTGAAGTGACAGAGAAAGGTGAAGAAATGAGTGTTGGCACAAACCCCCCTCATAGTAAACATTGCCATGAATTTACACAAGGTAATTGATCGCAGACTCCCCCCAGAAAGGTAAACGCTGCTGAGTATAATGCCAGATAGTCTAATGCCGCGTACACATGATCGGAATTTCGGCCCGCAAAAGACCAATGAGAGTTTTTCGGCAGAAAATGCGTGTATGCTCCATGGGACTTATGCCGAATTCCAGCCAAAAGATTGAGAGCATGTTCTCAATTTTTTGGTCGGAAAAAGTTCCTATCCGAAAATGTGATCGTCTGTGGCAATTCCGACGCGCAAAATTCCTACGCATGCTCAAACAATTCGACGCATGCTAGGAAGCATTGAACTTCATTTTCTCGGCTCGTCGTAGTGTTGTACGTCACCGCGCTCTTGATGGTCGTAAGTTCAGTGAACTTTTGCGTGACCGTGTGTATGCAAGGCAAACTTGAGCAGGATCCCGTTGCGAAAAGTATATTTTTCCAACGAGAAGTCCGATCGTGTGTACGCGGCTTCGGAATAAAAAGAGGGATTGTTTAAGCCATGTTGTAGAGATGATAGGAAAAGGACCAGACTAAAAGCAGAGTTCCACCCAAAAACGGAACTTCCACTTTAAGGGAAGGTGACCCCCTGACATGCCACATTTGGCATGTCATTTTTTCTTGGGGGGGGGGGGGGGCCTCTTTTTAGAGGGTTCCAGTTCCCACTTCCTCCCGGGTACACGGAGCATGGAAATGCAATAGTTTTAGTAAATATAAACTGCTAAATACCTTTTCTTATCAGCAGTATATAGCAGTCTTGTGACTTCTATCAGTGTCTGGTTAAAGGTTTAGGGGGAGTTTTCATTCTCCCCTGAATGTCCTATAATGATGCAGGACCCCTGACCCTCTGTCTGGACAGTGCTGATAGGCCCTTTGCTGATCGCATGCACTCTCCCAAGAAAAAAAAAAAACCTCTAACAATACACAACAAACTGAGCATGTGCAGCTTATCCCCTAGCCTTCTATGTTCTATCAGGAGATGGATAGGGGACAGTGGGAGAAGGGGAGGATCAGAGAAGACAGGATCAAACAGCCCTTTTACACAATGTGGAGGATTAACCCCTTAGGTTCCCCAGTGAGTATAACAAGCATGCTTTACTGCATATACAGACTGATTTTACTATTGTGGGTTTAGTAACACTGTTATGTTATTTTTTCACTGTGATTACAAGCACAGGCCTTGTCAGCAGCTGAACGGAGACCTGTACCTGAGAAATATATGGGGTCTGCTATTGCTTTCTTTCCGAAAATGCTACTTGCTTGGCTTTAATGCTGATCCGATGTCTGTGATACTTCCTGAGTCACAGACCTAGAACAAATGTGCAGATAAGACGTGTGGACTTCACTAGTTGCTTGCTTGTTTAGGGCTTGTGAATTCAAGAGTGCTGAAGTCGAGGGATTTATATCATGGTCAGTTGCCACCTTCAGAAGGAAGTTGGCAATTTGGTTCTCTGCCCACTGAGCAGACTAATGTCAGGGACGTCCTTTTTATATCTGGGGTCTAGACCAGCACCTGTATTGTTTCTCTGGCACGGTCAGGCTTGGTCACCTGTTTTTTAGAACAGATAACTTATCTCACCAAGATGGAAAGAAAGAAAGAAAGAAAGAGCTCCTTTTTGATGCAGCACTGAAGTCTTCTGTTCAAAACCTGACCAAGATACTATCTGCATGAAGTTTGCATGTTCCCCCTGTGCTCGCGTGGGTTTCTTCCAGATGCACTGGCTTCCTATCATGATCCAAGGCATACTGGCAGGTTCATGGACTCCTCTCTAAAATGGCACTAATATGTGTATGAAGTATGGACCTTAGATTGTAAGCTCCTTAAGGAACTCTATAGACACCTGTAATAATTCTATGGAGTGAAGGTCTGAGCTGTCTACCTCAGACAGCTCAACTTGTGCTTAGCACCATTGCAACTGTATGAGCATCCACTGGTTTTTGGGGGGTCTGTGTTGAGAAGCCCACCTACTCCCTAAATTGCTTGTTAGTTTCCACTTGTTGTTCAGAGGATACCTGATGAGCGTACGGCATGCTGCAAATCCGGAGCATTGTTTGCTTTTATACATCTACCTGTGGCTTAGTTGTCTCTGTCTCTCTCCATTACTTTTAGCAACCTTTTCCAACTTCCTCCCACCGTTGAATGGGAGAATGGAAGACATTTCCTGGCTGCTATGAACAACCCAGTTGAGGCATGTTCAGTACCTCCTGATGGAGACATAGTCCAGGCATCCTGTAGAAGGTGTTCCTTTCACCCATTTTGTCTCGTCATACTACCTACATTCTCATCACCTTCACATGAATCACCTCTGCCACAGGGCAGGATATCTGTCTTATCTTTGACAGGCCATCTTCTCTGGGTTTCATTCCCCTAGGCCGGTCAAACCAATAGACTTGTTTTTCTGGCCCCATAAGCATTCCATAGGGTGCCTATTGATACTGGAGAAAGGTTGGCTGTGTGGGAAACTTTTGATCTTCTTTAAGCACACCAGTGTGTCCCCTAAGCCCACATTCAGGGGGCAGTGAGTGAATGGGGGACTCCCAGATGCTGGGCTGTAATAGGCAAATTTAAATGAATTTACCACCACTCAGGGCTGTTTTGGCTTTTCATAGGGGACCTCAATTTTGCTCTGATTTGGCTAGCTGTATGCTTGTCCTTTATCAGAGACTAATGCCTGCCATAGTTGAATCGAATGTTGGATGGTTCAGCAGGGACCGAACGAGATTCGATCCATCCATGGGCAGGCTCATTCTACCCAAGTCAATCCATTGATTGACTTGGGTACAACCACAATGTCGGATTTTTAGCATGCCATTATTGCCAGCTGCTATAGCCCCTAGCGGTAATCACTGTGTTCTCCTGGCAAGGACAGCTCCCTGTGCCGCCTCCCCACCAAAAAAAACATAATAGCTTTATGGGGATTCCCCCATCAATGGGAATCAAGTGATTTTCTTTCCTGCAACCCAAAGAAAATCGCATAATCAATAGCTTGCCTTTGAAAGTATTGAGGCCAGGGGCAGATAGAGATAGACCTCTCTATACAGGTCTTCTTCAAAAAGTTGATTGACATTTCAACTTTTTTTTCCCCCAGGTGGAAGGACCCCCACCAGTTAAGATGGTGACTGGCTGCTTCCGTCAGAGCCTAATCACACAGGTCATTTGCTTTACAATTGACATCCTCCAATGCGGGGGGGGGGGGGGGGGGGTGAGGTATAAAGGGGAGGACTTGGCTGGTGGTTTGGATGCCACAATCCACATTGCTGAGTTGACAACTGATGTAAGATTTTTTCAGACACAGCGTCTGCCTCGCAGGGTAACACCGCCCATTTAGATCGGTGCAGGCTGAGACTTGTAGTTCCCCTCGCTCAGGATGTACGCAGGGTCTGTAACTTCCGTCCTTGTGGCAGTCAAGTGGCATCTGACGTCACCGGAGAGCTTGCACAGTGCCACTTGAGAGACTGTGGCTGAGGGAGTTGCACTTTCTGCGGTCGGTTCTCTGTCTGGGCTTCCTGTTTCATGTATTTGCTTGTTTCTGGCAGAATTTTAACCCCCTCAGTACCCCCATGATGATCTCTTCATAGTTTGGGCCGAAACAGGACCGTGTTAGCCCAGTAGGTTATCGGAGTCCTCTGGCTGTAATCGGCTCACAAAACCCTAAATGCTGCTTTTATCATAAACACCTGACACCCTGACTGTCAGCGCTACACTGTACCCCAACATCTTATAGTGTCTGAGTTACCCTTCCACACTGTACCCCAACATCTTATAGTGTCTGAGTTACCTTTCTACACTGTACCCCAACATCTTATAGTGTCTGAGTTACCTTTCTACACTGTACCCCAACATCTTTTACTGCCTGAGTTACCCTTCTACACTGTACCCCAAGATCTTATAGTGTCTCAGTTACCTTTCTACACTGTACCCCAACACCTTGTAGTGCCTGAGTTACCCTTCTACACTGTACCCCAACATTTTATAGTGTCTGTTACCTTTCTACACTGTACCCCAACACCTTGTAGTGTCTGAGTTACATTTCTACACTGTACCCCAACATTTTGTGTCTGAGTTACCTTTCTACACGGTACCCCAGCGCCTTGAAGTGTCTGAGGTACTTTTCTACACTGTACCCAACACCTTGTAGTGTCTGAGTTAATTTTCTTCACTTTACCCCAACACTTTGTATTGCTGGGTTATTTTGCCACACTGTACCCCAACACCTTGTAGTGTGTAAATTTGTTACACTGTACCTCAACACCTTGTGGTGTCTGGGTTAGTAGATACACTGTACCCCAATACTTTGCAGAGTCTGAGTTAGTTTTCTACACTGTACCCCAACACCTTGTTGTGTCCACGTTACATAGTCAGGTTGAAAAAAGACACAAGTCCATCTAGTTCAAATAATAGAAATAATTTTTTTTTTTTAAATCGTAAAATCCTATACCCACAGCTGATCCAGAGGAAGTTAATTTGCTACACTGTACCCCAACACTATGTAGCATCTGAGTTAATTTGTTACACTGTGTTTAGAGAGAGAGGAAAAAAAAAAAGAGAGAACCACCCAGGTCATATATTTTGGGATGGAGCGTTTCTATAGGCTGTGATACAGTGTGTCTGTCTACGGAACATGAAATGTTTTTCGACGAGACTCGGTGTCTGTAAATATTGAGGAAGGATTGTGTAAAATTAATTGGCCTAATTTGTCAACATGTGCTACAGTCAATAAGAGGCGCTTTGTGCCCAGATCTGATAGCGGGAAGCGTCTTCCTGCTGGTTTGGGTTCGGTGAGCTCCTTGGGTAAAAGAAAGGCGATGACATGGAATTGTATCAGGATCCTGGTGTGTGTGTGTGTGTGAGCCCAGGTGTGATGCCACATAGTCACGCAGATTGGATGAGGTTGTATGAATTAGTGAATGTATAAGGTTTCATCATTTTGTGAGGCCAGTTTACTTAGGTTTTGATCATATGGGTACCTATAAATATTCCCCCCCCCCCCCCCCCCTTGCCAGTTATGGTACAGCGGTTAGGTGAGAGAAAGGTCCTCAAAATTAGTGTTTCTCAACTCCAGTCCTCAAGGCGCCCCAACAGGTCATGTTTTCAGGCTTTCCATTATTTTGCACAGGTGATTTGATCAGTTTCACTGCCTTAGTTAGTTAATTACCACAGCCGTTTCATCTTAGGAAAATCCTGAAAACATTACCTGCCTTGAGGACTGGAGTTGAGAAACACTGATTTAGAGACACCCAATAAGACCCATTTTTGGAGGGTCCCTTTTCTCAATAAGAAGTGATGGTAGGTCTAGACTGGGCATAAGATGCTTCAGTCCATCAGGTGATTGCAGGAGATACAGTGACAGATCCTGGTGGAATGTAGGACTTGCAGATGTCCCCACAACCATCTTTTTTTTTTTTTTTTTTTTTAGGGAGACATCTGCACATCTGTCGTCGGCTTAAGATATTTTCATTTTAATACTGCTAAATCTAACATTAGTAGACTACAATCTGATTGTAAGGTGTCTGGTTGAGAGATAGCTGGAAGGATGGAAAGATAGGAAGACACATGATTGAAGACAAAAAAATATATACATATATATAATATATACACTTGTATAAAGTCCGCAGGAGGAAGAAATGGAGACAAAGGGGCAGAATGAGCCATAAAGTTCCCAAAAGAACAGGAAGTGACAGGCGCGTGTTGCTTATTAGAGGAAGGAGCAGAGGAACTTTCTCAAGAGCTTGCAATTGACGAGGAGCGCCAGCAGAATATGCATTGTGCCTATGTAAAAGGGAGGAAACGGCATTGTATGTATTGCTCATGAGATGGTGGGTTTACATATTGTGTTTTCTGTGTATTTGTGAGGGAGGAAGCGGTGAGGTCTGTGTATTGTTCAGGTGGGTGTCCGGGATCGGAGGGCACAGGGGATGGAACGGCAAACTTGTGTGGTTTGCCTTGGCATGGAGGCGAGTATGCCGTGTTTGTTAATTTTGTGGTCCTCAGCAGATTTAGCTCTGTGTAAAAGAGATGTTATACTATTGAACAGCCAGTGTGCTCTCTGGGGGGGGGGGTTGGGGGCTGGGGGGGGTATTAGGGGGCAAGCTTACCAGGACTCATAGTTCCACAACAGCTGGGTGGTCTTAGCCTGCTCATTTTAATCACAAAACAGCTTCTTGTACCACTTGGTGGTGGGGTAGTTAGATCTCTGACTTTGTATCCCCAGCCTCGCCCAGCATGCAATGGTACTGAGGTCTCTGCGCCCTTGGTCCCAGCTAGGGGTCACCATGCGCCCAACTTTTGGCTACCATCTGATGGTACTCAGATCTCTGAACCCGTGCTCCCAACTTGGGGCTACCGTTTGATGATACTGAGATCTCTGCACCCGTGGTCCCAACTTGGGGCTACCATGTAATGGTACTGAGATCTCTGCTCCTGTGATCCCAGCTTGGGGCTACCATGTGATGGTGCAGAGATCTCTGCACCCGTGGTCACAACTTGGGGCTACCATGTGATGGTACAGAGATCTCTGCACCCGTGGTCACAACTTGGGGCTACCATGTAATGGTACTGAGATCTCTGCTCCTGTGATCCCAGCTTGGGGCTACCATGTGATGATACAGAGATCGCTGCACCCGTGGTCACAACTTGGGGCTACCATGTGATGGTACAGAGATCTCTGCACCCGTGGTCACAACTTGGGGCTACCATGTAATGGTACAGAGTTCTCTGCTCCTGTGGTCCCAGCCATGCCCAACCCCTTCAGTGGTAGTGAGACCTCTATACCTGCCAGCCTGATGGGGTAACTACTAACTACTCTTGGATTTTTCATTTGTTTTAATTTACAGGGGTCATCCAGTAATTAGACTGCTAATCCTGCAGCATGAGGAAAGAGTCTCCACTGCACGGGTGTGTCAGAATCTCAGTGGAGAGTGCTTGAGAGATATAGGAAGTTGGGGGGGGGGGGTTACTCAACCCACTAATGTGAACTTGTAATTTAAATATAAATTATAGGTGGACAAATCCTTTAAATGTATGTTATATGATTACTGGGAGTGTCCGTCTGTGTCCAGTATGAGTTTTGCTGCAATGTTTAGTCCTTGGAGTCAATGCAAAGTTCATTTTCCTGCTGTATGTGCGTACCCAAATGTTGAAAGCAATGCTTGTATCTGTCTCATGGCTTCCAACCATGTATGGGTATCCCTAACCTGATCCATCAGTGTGTTGGATCTGATATGTACCAGTGTACTGCATGTGTTGGCTTAGCTGATTTTATACAATTATTTTTTGTCCTATTCTAGAGAGAGACACACAATTGCCTCTGAGCCAGATATTCTGAACAATCGACCTTTATTCATGGTACTGTTATAAAAAGATCTCAACCAGAGATCCTTCTCTTACTTCCTGCTGCAACGCCTCTTAACATGTACATTTGAGTCCATAGTGATTGTTCATAAATGGGTGCCCCAAAGGATGATTAAACCCAAGGCAACTGAGATAATTATATATATAAAACTCTGCAGTGCTGCCACAATGGGCATAAGAGGGCACCAAGACGACAGTTGGTGGTTTCCTTGCATGGGGCTACCCGACGGGAAGTTAGTTGTGCATTTGAAAATATGTTCTCCCGTACCATATCACCTTCAATCCCCATCTCTGATTACCTCCTGCGTCTGTTATTAAAGTGGTTGTAAACCCTTCCATATACCCAGTGAAGTGACTGGCCTCAGGTGATACCCAGAGATTAAACAAATCCTCAAAGCTCGTTTGGCTGTACTTCTCCTGTGGATCACAGGAGTGCAGTCCGTTCTGCACTCCTGTCACCCATTTTCAGCAGACAGTAGGCTGAAGCCCGCTGTCAGATGATGTCACAGAGCCGGTCCAGGCTCCGGAAAGATTGCGATAAGGAAGTCGGGGTCCGTCCACATGCCTGGACCGGCACCCGGCTCAGCCTCTCGGCGAGCCGCTGACAGCCTGAGCTGGCCACTCCCGGCCCCTCCACAGCCCAGCGATCCAGTGAGGGGGGGGGGGGGAGGGGTCAGAACAGACAGCTCTCTGCTGAGGGAGCCCTGAGAACTGAGCGATCAATGGTGTTTGATCGCTCGGTTCTCAGTCTTACAGCCGGCGGGGGACAAATGCTGCATCCACCTAGGTAAGTATGATTCTAAATATATATATAAAAAAAGTCCAAGAGATTGCTGCACCTCTACAAGTGAATATATATATATATATATATATATATATATATATATATATATATATATATATATATATATATAATTAAAATGTATTATAAATATATTATAAATTATTCTAAATATATTATAATATATTATTAATTTATTATGAATTATTTTAAATATATTAAAATGGAACTTCCGCTGATCGGATTCCTCCCCCCTCCGGTGTCACATTTGGCACCTTTCAGGGGGGAGCAGATGCTCGTCTAACCCCACTTTTGGGCATAGATCGCCGCAGGCTCCGCAGCGATCTACGCCATGTCCGACCCCTCCTCTGTTCCCCCCCGCTATCTTCTGGGAGATGCACAGGTCCCAGAAGACAGCAGGGACCAGTCAGGACGCATAGCGCGACTCGCGCATGCGCAGTAGGGAACCAGGCTGTGAAGCCGCAAGGCTTCACTTCCTGATTCCCTTACCGAAGATGGCGGCGCCTCCACCCGGAACCCGACGGACAGGTCGGCTTCGGGTGAGGACATCGCGGGCGCCCTGGACAGGCAAGTGTCCTTATTTTAAAAGTCAGCAGCTGAAGTATTTGTAGCTGCTGACTTTAAAAAAAAAAATTTTTTGCGGAACTCTGCTTTAATATTAAATATATATTATAAATATATTTATCATATATTTATAAAATATGATAAATATAATATATTTATCATATATTATAATATATAATTAATATATTTAATATTAAATATATTTATAATATATTTAATATATTAAAAAAATATTAAATATTTAATATATTAAAATATATTTAGCACCAACAGTTTGCGCAGCACTTTACAACATAAAGGGAGACAATACAGCAACATTACAATTCAATACAAGAGGTTTAGGAGGGCCCTGCTCCTGTGAGCTTACAATCTAATAATAGGTTCATTGTTTTGCATGAAAAATATTGTCATGCAGAGAATGGCTCTTTAGGATCCTTTGTGCCACCTCCCACATTGCCCAGCCAGCAACAAACAGTACATGACATACTGTATGTGTCACATATGGGCATTGGGCAGGTAACACCCCCCACCCCACCCTCCCACCCAAGCTGGGTTACACAGGAACGGAAGTCTTCTTGTCAGGAAGTTACATTGTCACCACAGGATGTCATAATCGCTCCTCTCCCACACCCTCACCGCTCATAGTCACTTCTGATTCCGAATCCTACAGCACTTCGAATGCTTCTCAGTTCTTCTCAATGGGCATCGGAGAGCGACGCCAAAAGATGCACCCACTGGGAGAGCAGACTAAAGGATGTAAGGTGGGTGTGATCTGGGGCCTGCCTTTATTTTTATTTTTTTTTGCACTTTTTTTTGCACAAGTTGGACTTCATTTAATGAAACACTTTTTGGGCAAATTAAACCATGCAGAGATGAGGAAATTCTGCAATTTGCAATTCTACATTTGCTGCAATTTTCTGTTTAAAAATATCTGAAGATTTAGCAGAAGGTCTTTGGAAACATATGTTTGTGTAATTGTTTGCATGTGTGTGTATATGTGTATATATATAATATATACAGCGTGTGTGTGTGTATGTGTGTGTGTGTGTGTGTGTATATATATATATATATATATATATATATATATATATATATATATATAAAATATACAAATCATGATGTAATACACATATACACAATGGGGGAGATTTACTAAAACTGTAGAGTGCAAGATCTGGTGAAGCTGTGCACGGCAGCCAATCGGCTTCTAACTTCAGATTGTTCATTTAGCTAAAACTTGGACGCTGATTGGTTTCTATGCACAGCTGCATCAGATTTTGCACTCTCCAGTTTTAGTAAATCCCCCCCAATGTATTTTTCCTATAATTTAAAAAAAAAAGGCACATTAAAATGTAAATGTGACAAGTCAAGGGTTACAGTATCGCACATATGATTGTAGTGCTGCACAAATAATAATGGTCCTCTGTCCAGAATTGACTGCAGACAAGCCCCGCTGTTAGGGAGTGTACACAGGGGCATTTTGTTTTATTTTTGGCATTAAAAAAAAAACAGGGATGAAGCTTAATGAATACTGCCTTTGGTACTGTTGGGGCTCATTTACTAAAACTGGAAAGTGCAAAATCTGGTGCAGCTGTGCATGGTAGCCAATCAGCTTCCAGGTTTTATTGTCAAAGCTTAAAGTGATTGTAAAGGTTTGTATTATTTTATTTATTTATTGTTTTTAGATAAATTACATGCCGATACTTACCTGCTCTGTGCAAGGGTTTTGCACAGAGCACCCCACCCCACCCTAAGCTGAAGTCAGAAGCTGATTGGCTACCATGCATAGCTGCACCAGATTTTGCCAATTTTAGTAAATCAACCCCTGTGTGTTTTTATCCTTGCTTTTCTCTTTTCAAGCAACTCTGGAAAGATCTCCATCCCAATCGCTCTTTTTTGCAGCTGACTTTTCACCTGTCGTTGCACAGGAACTAGAAAAAGTGGTTTGGAAATGGGTTAATTATGAAATAAAAACAAACTGAATTTTTCATCTGCTTTGCACTAACTAAAAGCAAACTATAACTATAAAACATTTTTTAAAAATGGCTAAAAAAAAAACTATAACTAACTATAAAAATACTATAACTATTAAAAAAATTACCCGTAAAAAAGCAGCTGGATTAAATCTGCAACATGTTGCAGTCGTAAGCACAGAGAAAGCTGAATGGTTCTATGAAAATCGGGTGAATGAATAAAGATCTATAATGAGGTGCAGTTTCCTTCCTGAACTCTGTATCATTTGCATGTATCTGATGTCACCTACAAGAACAGTGGTGGGGGGTGGGGTGGGGGCACATCTCTCAAGTGCAACAATTTCAGGGATTTTTAGGGATCCAGTCACACAGAGCTTTTCAAGCATATTGGAAAGTGCTTGTTTGGAAATGTTTGTGACACCATCTTTATTTTCTTTTACAATGTAAGTTCACCTTTATGGAAAAAAAAAGCTGTCTGTGTCTGCTCTGCATGAGCGGAGGAGAGCTGTCTGTGTCCACTATGCACGAGCGGAGGAGAGCTGTCTGTGTCCACTATGCACGAGCGGAGGAGAGCTGTCTGTGTCCGCTCTGCACGAGCGGAGGAGAGCTGTCTGTGTCCGCTCTGCACGAGCGGAGGAGAGCTGTCTGTGTCCGCTCTGCACGAGCGGAGGAGAGCTGTCTGTGTCCGCTCTGCACGAGCGGAGGAGAGCTGTCTGTGTCCGCTCTGCACGAGCGGAGAAGAGCTGTCTGTGTCCGCTCAAGGCACATAAAAAAGACACAAATGGATGAAGCTCTGTATTCATGAACACAGCAATAAATGTAATCTGATATCAGCCTCTTGCAGTTGCTGATAGGAAGAGAAAGTAGAGTGAATGCGACATGAGTGCTGCTTCTCCTTTCACTGTTCAGTCACAGGCTGGAGCAGATGCAGGAATACCTGGGGCTCAGAGGAACTAAGTTTGAAATATGCTGGCCATCAGACTGAGGACATCTAGTGGCAGAAAAAAGGTATAGCGGGGGAAATATCTGGGTTGAAAGTTAAAATTGAAGCAGAATCTGCGTTTGTTATTTTATTTGTTCATGGGCTAGTCATTTGTATCCTGATATATTTTTGTTTGGAGTTCTGCTGGTCCAGCTATAGCTGTCTCAGTACCGAGACAAGTTCATCTAGCGCCCAGGGCATGGATGCAGAACTGCACCCACTCCTCCACTGCTAATTCATGCCGTAGAACATGTTTACTGTTCTGTGTTCATTCTCTGCCCACTTGTTCTGCTGTGCCCCGGGCAGCTGTCCCTCCTGCCCACCCCTTGTCTCGCCCCTGGCCGTCATTGTCGATCATCCATCAGATAACACTTTATGTGGACTGCAGTGGTGCCACTTCCGCAGCAGTGTTCCCGACCCCACCCACTTAGTACAGCTTATGAGGGAGTCCCACTCTCTTTGATGGGGTTTTGCTCAATTTACAGAATTGTGGAATGCAATGGGAAGAAGAAAAACAAAAAACAAATAGTCGATAACATTGCATTTCCTCTAAGCTGTAGACAGGCGCATTTGCTTTCTAGTGGTTATTTCACCTTGGTGGCAGAAATTTCCGGCTAGGGCTTACCCAGTGACTGTCGCCCTTTCTGTTGTGATTTTTAGGTGTGATGAGTGTTGTGGAAGGGCTGAAAAAAACTGAACGCAGCTGAAAAGCGATTCGCCAATTTCAGAACTGGGTCCTTTCTTCAGCCTGCATCAGAGAGTTGGCTTTAGTGAGTAGGTAGAACACCCGCTGTATTCCGGCAGCCCTGGGCTCAGGTACCACCAGTGTTTACTCTTGTACATGCTTGTAACTGTCAGCCATGCAATGCCTCATGGGACTTGAAGTTCCTCAACAGCTGGAGGGCCACAGGTTGAGCACCCATGCCCCAGTACATTGCCGGTTCCTTAAGGTGCTGCTCTGGTTTTCTTCCATAAGTCAAAGGCATACTGTACTGGTAGATTTGGGTCCCCTCTGTTCTGTTAATCAGAAGGAACGTTCCAGAGATGGTTTTAGGTGAGTTTTTCAAAGTTAGAATGTTCTTGTTCTTCATGAGCATCTAGGAGCATTTTAGTTTCCAATTTCACTGTCCCTCAAAAAAAAATAAAATTGCATTTATCATATGTTACCTTATTTTCAGTGCAGAGGTGATATCAATATTTAGTATGGTGGACGTTTTTCTATAAATATTGACCACTTCAATTTCTGGCACTTTCACCCCCTTCCTGCCCAGGCCAATTTTCAGCTTTCAGCGCTGTCACAATTTGAATGACAATTGCGCGGTCATGCTACACTTTACCCATATGACATTTTTTTTAATGATTTTTTTTCACAGAAATAGACTTTTTTTTCTGTGGTATTTAATAAATGCTGGGTTTTATTTATTTGTTGCTAAATACATGAGAAAAAGGCCCAAAGTTTTGAAGCAAAAAAGTTTTTCTTCGTTTATGTTAAAAAAAAAAAAATTTGCAAATAAATTTTCCGCCTTCATAAATTTAGGCCAGAATGTATTCTGCTACATTTCTTTGATGAAAATAACCCAAATCAGTGTATATTATTTCATCTCTAGGAAAGTTAGGAAAGAGTCCACAAACTATGGGATATATCTGAAATAATTTTTTTTTTTTCAATTTTTTATTTTTTATAAAAAAATTTTTTTATTTTCTTTTTTTTTTTTTTTTTTTTTTTTTAAATATCTTTTTGTTTACGTACTGTGAACAGAGAAATGCAGTGTTACAGTAGTAACACTGTACCACTCGGCGGAGTTGATCAGGATTTTTTTTTTCCTTCTACTTGCTATGATTGCTTATAGCAGTGAATTTCACTGCTATAAGCAAACATTTTTACTGAATGACAGTGTGTAGACACTTTAGGGTTGATTTACTAAAACTGGAAAGTACAAAATCTGGTGCAACTATGCATGGTAGCCAATCAGCTTATAATTTCAGCTTGTTCAATTAAAGCGGAGTTCCACCCAAAAGTGGAACTTCCGCTCATTTGTCTCTCCCCCCCCCCCCCCCTTCGGTGCCACATTTGGCAACTTTCGGGGGGAGGGGGGAAGGATATCTGTCTTTGACAGGTATCCTGTTCCCACTTCTGGGAGCCGTGGCTGTTGATGTCACGGCTCAGTTCCCTCCTCCTTTCCCCGCCGCCAGGCAAGTAGGAGAGAGGAGCAGAGCCCTCACGCATGCACAGTAGGGTTCCCAACGCGAAGCCGTAAGGCTACACTGCCGGGTTTCCTTACCCGCAATGTCAGTGGCAGCACCCGACATGTGATGGAAACATCATCTGCGATGTCGACATCGCTGGACTCCAGGACAGGTAAGTGTCCTATTATTAAAAGCCAACAGCTGCAGTATGTGTAGCTGCTGGCTTTTAATTTTTGCAGCGGTGGGCGGATCTCTGCTTTAAGCTTTGACAAAAAAAAAAAAAAAAAACCTGGAAGCTGATTGGTTCCTATGCAGAGCTGCACCATATTTTGCACTCTCCAGCTTTTAGACCGCTTTCACACTGGGGCGGTTTGCAGGCGCTATTGCGCTAAAAATAGCGCCTGCAAACCGACCCGAAACAGCCACTGCTATGTCTTCACACTGGAGCGGTGCGCTAGCAGAACGGGAAAAAAAGTCCTGCTAGCAGCATCTTCGGAGCGGTGAAGGAGCGGTGTATACACCGCTCCTTCACCGCTCCTGCCCATTGAAATCAATGAACAAAAGGAAATACCCCCTAAGTGGGACTTTGAAAGACCACCAACTCTGATGTAAAAATGAATAACTTTAATAATATTGCATGTTTAATACAAATAGATAAAAAGACAAATGGCATCTATACAATACATACATGATACACAAAAACAAAACACAAAAAATCAACAATATATCATGGTATACAAAAGAACATCAATACTCTCCAATGGGTAGTGTACCCCGATACCCGTAAATCACCCATGAAATCAATGGGGCAGCGTGGCTATACCGCCGGCAAAGCGCCTCTGCCTCTGCGCTTTGCGGTGTTTTTTAACCCTTTCTCGGCCACTAGCGGGCGGTAAAACCCGCCCCGCTAGCGACCAAATACCACCGCTAAAACGACGGTAAAGCATTGCTAATAATAGTGGCGCTTTACCGCCGACGCACCTCCCGCCCCAGTGTGAAAGGGGCCTTAGTAGGTCAAACCCTGTGTGTTGTGATTAGCTGTGATTGACCGCAGCTAATCACATGTTACAAATAGGCTGTGATTGGCCCTGTCTGTACCATGTGGTCACTGTGACCAATCACAGCTAGAAACACAATTGTATACAATGAATGACATTAAAGGAAGCCATTCATTGTTTACAACTGTCATGTGATCTGCTGTGATTGGACGTGTTACCGGCAGCAGGCCAGTACACTGATCAGTTATCCGCTGTGTGCGGCCCGTTCTCAGGAAGACGTCATATGATGTCCTCCCAGAACAATAGGGTTCCTGCCCATCCATCATTTTACAATGAAACGGGCGGGAAGCAGTTAAAGCTGTATTACTACACTATGGGGCTAGATCTTTAAAGGAACTCTACTGTAATGAAGAAATAAAAAAAACAATTGTGTTGTTTACGTCACCATATCTATGTTTCGTAAGAATCTATATTCATCAGTATGTACGTATATACACGTGTGTCCCCAGGCATCTGTTCCACGCCATGGGGGAGATTTACTAAAACTGGAGAGTGCAAAATCTGGTGCAGCTCTGCATGGTAGCCAATCGGCTTTTAGTTTTTTTTTTTTTTTTTTGTTAAAGTTTAATGGAACAAGCTGAAGTTAGAAGCTGATTGGATATCATGCAGCTGCACCAGATTTTGTACTCTGCAGTTTTAGTATGTGTAGTCCCTGTATATATTAAAAAAAAGAAAGGCACTTCATTGCATCTTAGGTCTCATTCACCCCCAGGCTCATTCCCATGAATTCTACAGTGTATTGCAGCAAATTAACATGAAAAGTTTTCTGTTGGACTGGTTTTGTTCATTTTGTACATTGCTGCAAGGGAAGAATTCCTCTGTGATTCATCTTTGTTACTCTTCCCTGCCCGGGCCGATTTAATAGATAATTTCACCGTTTCAAAAACAATTATAAATGCAATTTTTTTTTGCAGGGAAAAAAAAAAAGTGATTTTTTTTTTTCTAAGGAGCCTGCAGAGCATTGTACCAGGGATCAGCAGATTGTGGAAGAATCTCAGGATATCTCCGATATCGGGCAGGCAGTTACTGAATGAAAGGAAGGTTAATGAACTATGAGAGCACTCACCAGCTCCCTCGCAGTTCATTGAGGACTACAAGCCATCAGCTGCAATGACTGAAGGTACATGTAGTCTATTAGATACCAAAATATGCAAGCAATATTGGGCTTGTGTAAGAAAAACCAACAACATAAATAAATCAAATAAAGCTGCAACTTTATTGTAAGACATTTAAATAAATGTGTAGCCAAAGGACAACCAACTCGGGAATGCTCGTAGAAAACCTCCACCATGTGAGAAGCCACCGACATAAAGGTCAAGATGTACTCTTACCATAGAGTATAGACCAGTGATGGTGAACCTTGGCACCCCAGATGTTTTGGAAACTACGTTTCCCATGATGCTCATGCACCCTGCAGTGTAGTTGAGCATCATCGCAAATTGTAGTTTCAAAACATCTGGGGTGCCAAGGTTCGCCATCACTGGTATAGACACTCTGATTATGGAAGGTCACATAAGCCTTGGTAATTCACCACTATTAGTTGGCCCAGGAAGACAAAAGGCAATGGTATAGATCACATACACAGCTCCTGGTGATCAGATCTCCGGTCATCCAAGTTTTTGCAGCGGTACACCCAATAAAAGAGAAGGGGCTCCAATAGTGTAAAACCTCTTACAAATGGTTTATTAAAACAGAATATGTTTCCAAAGTAATACAAGCAGATAGCATAATAAACATCGATCGGTGAAAGTTCGGACAGCACGATGACAGGTCTGCGTATCTCCGCCCGACCGGTTTCGTCACAAGTGGACTTCTTCCGGGGCATGTAGTCTATTCATTTACAGGACACTGTGAATGAATGACACAGCCCCGTAGGGGTGGAGCACCACACAAATTGTGACAGCGGGTGCAGGGAGAAGATCCCGCCTCCCTTTGATATCAGCGGGATGCATACTGAACATGTTACCTAAATACGGATGTAATATGTTCAGAAAAGTGAACTCAGACTTTAAGCCTACTGAATGTCAGTGTTGAAATCCACAGTGCAGACCATGTCAGTGCAAGCAGCAACACACCTTAGAGTAGCAATGAACCCTAATATCCACCATAAAATATACAAATAGCTAAGGAATTTGTATCTGTATGAAGGGAGGAAAGGTTACCACAGGCAATGCGGGCACCTTCTTCTGCTTGTGTCAGTAGGTATTGTACAGAGTGTATGTAGCCAAGCTTTGTGTGTCTGAGACATTTTCGGACGGGGTTTTGCTGGTGTGGTTTGTGCGTTGGCGGGGCACGATGGAGATTTGGGGAAGTTGTGGTCGCTTTGTGTTCACAGTTTCCTCTAAGGCTTGTTTGTGCTGGCCTGTCATAGGGTCTTATCTACGTGTGCGCCATCATTGTACGTTTTTATATACGCAAGCTAAAAACCCTAAAAATCAGCTTCCGGGTTTTAGCCCTGGTTCACATTGCAGCGATTTGGCATGTCAAATCGCATGCCAAATTGACGGCTATTGCCGGAAATGGCAGCGTCCGAATCGGTGCGACGCCGCACTGATTCCCAACAGTAGTTTCTGTACTTTTTAGGTGCTTCGGAAGCGCTGCCCATGCATTCCAATGGGCGGGGGCAGTTTAGGAGCGCTGTATACCATAAAGTGCCTAAATAAGAACTTTCATGGGAGGTACTATTTAAAAAGCTGCAGGTTTAGGAAGATTTAAAGCTTTTATACGCTTTAACTTGTTAATGTAATTTCAGAAGTTGCTTTTAGCGATTGGGATTAGATCTCCTTTAAGCCTGGAAAACGTGCTTCGCTAACAGTAGTAGGTCAGACCTGATACCAAACTTGTGTAGCAAAAGTGATTGTGCCAGAACTTTACACAGTAACTTGTTATAAACCTCAGCCTTATACCTAAAGGGAACTGGCAAATCGGCTGTCATGCCCCAAGCCTTTTTTCTGACCATTGTATGTGATCCAGGTCAGTGTTTTACTTAAAGCGTAACTACACTTTTGTTGACAAAAAAACCATTCCACAGTGATCTATGTACATTACAGGGATTATAACAACCTTTGTTGCAGATTCTTACCTTTTTATTATTCTTAAGAAATCTATGTGTGTTTGTCTGTGCCTCTGTGCAGAGTGGGTCTAATGGGAGTGGTTTCATAATTATCTGTCAGCTGTGCAGCAGCAGGGCACTAATGAGGAAATCTGCTAGGCCTGCATCCCTTTAGACGTGTTCCTATTGGAAGTATCATACCAAAAATGACATTTTTGTTGCAGGGGATGCCTAAAATCTGACTTGGATCTTAGGCAGACATCTGGGAAAATTGGTGAGCCAATCGCACAAGCAGAAAATGTTTCTGGGGAGTGGTCAGTACACATTCTGTGTACAGAACAACTCCAGGTAGCCATATTGCATTTATAGAAAATTACAGAGCTGCAGATTGAAAAAGGAAAGGTAATTTTTAATAACATTCAATTACAATATGAATTGTGTCCCAATTGAACAAGCTATATTATTTTTTTTTTATTTGCTATTCCCCCCCCCCCCCCCCACAAAAGTGGAGTTACATGGGACAACTCCCACTGACATTTGTGCACCTTGTTCTAGCGTGACAGTGCCCCTGTGTACAAAGCCAGCTCCAAAAAGATATGGTTTGTTGTACAGCAAACACAAGCCCCATGGGCTGAATACGGCCCACAAGGTTGTTTTGTGTGGCCGCTGCACCTCTCCTGCAGCTGTGGCTTCCACCTTGTCTCGGCAGCAGAGAGGACAGAACTCCTTCTATAGATCCTGCACCTCTCTGTGCAACCGAAGCACCCCCCCACTCTTCGCCTTCCCTGGTCTCAGCATTCAACAGACTCCAGAAGCTGACTCCAACCCTCCTCTGGTCCTCCTCCATACCCTGCACTTGCTGCTTTCCAGCTCCGCACCCATATTCTTCCCGGCAGCAGCACATGATAAGGGGGGGTGCACTGTGATGTAAGTGAGGTTGGAGGACTCTTGACTTCTGGTGGTGGGGGGCTCTTGATATCTAACGTAAGGAGGGTGGGATGCTCTGAACATCTAGTCTTCTAAATACAACTGGCAACCATAATGCTGATGCGGCCCATGATGAAATTGAGTATGACACCCCTTGCGTGGCCTACACAATGGCCTGGCCTCAACTATAATGAGCACCTTTGGGATGCATGGTAATGGGGATTGTGAGCCAGGTCTTCTCATCCAACCCCCGTACCTGACTTCAAATGACCTTCTGGCCAAATGGGGACAAATTTCTACAGGCATCCAAAATCATGTGGACATCCTTCCAAGGAGAGTGGGGGATGTTCTAGCCACAAAGGACAGCCAACACCATAAAATTGCCCGTGGTGTTGGTGTGGGATGTCCAGCAAGCTCATGTAGGTTTGATGGCCAGAAGTCCCCAACTTTTTTGGCCATAAAGCCTATATTTTCCAGATTTGGAACTTTAAATTCCCAAAGTCATCTCGCTGGGATCACACATTAAAGCTGGCTATAGATGAGTTTTGTTTTCTGTTTGTTTTTTTTATTCAGTGGGCTGAACTCGGTTTCCTCCATCCACGCAAACAAGGTGGATGGAGGAATCTCCCCCTCCGGCATCCGGCGACTCCAGAATACACTGATCAGCAGCTGCAGCTGATTATCAACAAAAGTTTTCCAGCTTGTCAGGTCGATTTTTTTGTCGCCCTATCGATCAACTTCTATTGAACACGGATGGTCACACATGGATCAAATTTTGGCTGGTCCCTTCTCAACTGACCCAATTTCAGTTCCTCTATGGTCAACTTAAAGTGGGGTTCCACCCAAAAAACAAAAATACCTGGAAAAATTCTAAAAAAAAAAACAAACATTTGGATATTTTTTTTTTTTTCACTTACCTCTAAATGCCTGTTGCTAGGTGGTCCCTCGTAGTCTGCCTGTTCCTTTGCCTGGGCTGGTGACATCACTTCCCCCCCAGGCACAGGAAGGGCTCCGCTCTGCACCCTCCCTCCTGTCAATCATCTGGGACCCATTACAGGTCCCAGGTGATTGAGCGGCCAATCACGGCGCGCGGTGCCGCTCGCGCATGCGCAGTGGGTGCCAGGCTGTGAAGCCACAGCCCGGTGCCCACAGTTGAAATGCCGGCGCCGACGAGCGGAGGGGGGGGGACGAGCGGGGCCTCGATCCCCCGCATCGTTGGACCCAGGGACAGGTGAGTGCCCAATTAAAAGTCAGCAGCTGCAGTATTTGTAGCTGCTGACTTTTAATTTTTTTTTTTTTTGACGGCCCCCCTGGGTGGAACTCCTCTTTAAAGCTGATCCTCACTGCATCTAAGCACTACGAACCAAAAACACTCTTTAATTAATCTTATAATATTCAAAGCAAACTCCCCCCATCTATCCATGTCTCCATGTTTTATTGTGTTGAGAAATCACTTTGCAAAACAACCCCACTAGCATTTCTGGCCGAGGCCATCTTTAGTAAGGGCAGGTGATTCATGTAACATTTACTTCCTAAGAATCTATCTGCCCTTAGGTCAGGCATGCATGCAGGAGAGTGTGTTTAGCTGGGAAAACCCCCTCCTGAAGACTCCTGGGATGTATGACGTCATTCGCCTAGGCAAGAAACCAGGATGTAACTGAAGAACTGTAAAAAAAAAAAAAAGTTTAAAACAAGTAAATATTGATATACATTCCTATCTACAGTATTTACTAATGCTACCTGCATAAGGAATAAAAAATAATCAATGTTGATTGGGAGAATGAAGTCCCACGTTTAAGAGGAGTTGTATCCTGTAGCCAGGGCCGTAGATAAAGGGGGTACCACTGGTCCTGCTGTATGGGACCCGGGCCAGTAGGGGGGCCCAGGCAGCAGGCATCTAGATAGAGCCTATTGGGTGCTTGCAGCTGCCAGCGGGAAGGAGTGGAGGGAAGCTGGCAGCACTGGGGGGGGGGGGGGATGTAATGATGCACAGGCAGGGTGATCGGAGCAGTGGGGGCATATATTGTACCAAATCCTCCGTATGGCTCTCTGCAGCAGCTGAAAGCTGGCTTCTTCTCTCCATCCTGTTGGCTTTCAGTTGCTGCAGAGAGAGCCATACAGGGGATCTTTTCCTGTAATTGCCCCCCCCTCCCCTCAGCGGTCCCAATCACCATCCCTGTGCACCATACGTTTTGCCCCTGTTGGCCAGGCCCCCCTGTGTGGCCCCATACCCCCGCATGGGGTTGCCACATCATCCCTTTAATCAGTACATATATGGATTTAAACGGGTTTCTGAGGCTGATTCAATGCAGATAAGGCACCAAGTGAGTTTAATTACCACCTTAATCAGCCACAGAACCTGTGTAATTAATGTGTGTCCCTGGATTAAAGGGATGATGTGGCAACCCTACCCCCACAGTTCTGCTGGATTCCCTCCGCAGCTGCAAGCACAAAAAGGACCCTTTAAGATGGAGAGTGGGGGAGGGGCAGGGTCCATTAAATATGTCATTTACCAGCCCCTTAAACTTTCCTGAATGCACACAATGAGTGATTCTTACTGATCACTCACTGTGTTCATTCATAACTTAAGCATTGGCTGTATGGGGGCCCCTGTGTCAGGTTGTCTGTATGGGGGCCCCCCGCGGTATCTAAAAGCAGCCCCTCACTGTAGCCTTTCATCCTACCTTTTGGAAGCTGACTTTCTGCCCTGAGCAACAAAAACTTTCAGATTTTTTTTAATGTATTTTTTTTATTGAATACTCAATTTGAAAATCCTTAGCTGCTAACTATAAAGTTCTCCTACAGAAAGATAATCCTGATGTGTGTGTCACAGTTTTGTGTTTCGGTGTGCTTGGCACAGATCTGTAGATGGCTTAGATCGTTAGGAAGACCTCGTCAGGGCCTCTGTTATCATAGTCAGCCGAGACTCCCCCCTTCAGCCGTTCAGTGCTAGAAGCCAGATGGTGTCATCCTGTTATGTAAATTCCAACCATAGCTGGGCAGGGTCACATTCTGGCCTGTCCTCCCCCCACATATCCCACTTGACCATTCCATGGCTGATTTACCTGGCTGGATGGTGGGGGGTCAGGCACCATCATGCAAACTTTGGTCGAGATTTGTGATAAATGATAGCTCAGGTTTTGTTCTCTCTGAACACTCGGGAGATAAATGGATGGAAGCACCTGGAGCCAACTGCTCTACTGATAGCATACATCTAAAGCTGGTTTCCTATCACCACAGGTTCTTGTTAACTTGTACTAAACCCATCATAGTGGAAGCTGCATTATTTGCATGCAGCCCATGAGGTCAGAATTGAGATAAAATATCACAAAAGGATCAGTGGGGGGGGACACGCCTATCATTCATCACGAATTCCTGACTAGTCTTGAATAGGTTTAGGAACATCTCAGCGTTTACTCCAAATTTGTTTACCAATCCAAAAACCTCACTCGCTGGCCTAAAAGCCAGCTGGGGGGTTGGTAAACAATGGAATCTATCCAACCCCAACCTTCAACAAATCGCCTTCTTTGGCCTAAATACAGATCAGTCACCATCTCTCCTTTTTTTTTTTTTTTAACCCATAATAGAGCTCCTTCCTTTGGGTTCAAAATGGTCCTTTTACTATTCCACCCTGTCCCCTGCCAACCTGGCGGGCAGGAAAACAGTTCAGCATTTCCAACCGACAAAATTTACTACCCAAGCATCCTGTCTGGGTCCAAATCCCTTTAAAATAGTGCCAGTTTCCTTTTGGGAGATTGTAATTATTATTTGAGGGCTGAAGACATTATTTCAGAGCTCTATGACTCTTTAGATATCTGCCATGTTACTGCAGATGAAAAGAGGAAAAAAAAAAAAAAAACGCGTTAGACTTTCTTTTCAGAAGAGGAAACGACACCCAGATATAAGTTCCTCTTGCAACTGCTGTCTTTTGGATTTGGAGCTGTGACAGGATTCCAGTGCTTATCTCTGAGCGGCCATCTTGTTGATCTGAGATAAGATATAGAGGCGGTCATGTTTGGCTCATTTAGGTCTTTTGTATCAAAGGATGAAAGAAGAATATATGGTTTAGCTACTCTTGACTATATTTGGTCATGAAAATTCACCAGTTTTTCCTGATCACTTTGTGAACGATTGGCATGGAATGTCAAAGAATGGCTTAAAGGCGCGCCTTCTTGAAAAAAATCATGGCGGCTGTCCGTTATCTCCTTTTGCTTCTTAAAGATTCGGAACACATTTGCAGATACGGATCTTTTAAAAGAAGGTCAGCAATAGCATTTCCTATATTTGTCACATGATACATTTACTTCAAAGTGGTTATTCTGACCTCCAGTTGGCCACATGCTTGTTCTGGGTGGTCCACAGTCATCAGACGGATTCAGTCAAGCTTTGATATCGGTGGGTGGTTGGATAAGATTGCTGCCGTTATGATATCTCCAGGTAACCCCAGCAGTAAAGATGGTGCTGCTTTGTGCACCATACATGAGAATGCCGTTGGTTTGTCAGTTGCCTAATGTACATTATTAGGAATGATGCTTTGGACCATGGGTCACCAAACTTTCTAAACAAAGGGACGGTTTAATGTCCCTCAGACTTTAGGGGGGGGGGGGGTAGACTGTGGCCAGTGGAAGTGGAAATTTTCCTGTCATCAGTGGGAGTAAGCAACACCACGTTGGTATTAGGGGGAGGAATAGTGCCGCATTGTTGGAGTCAGCGGGAGAAATGGTGACCCATTGTTGATGTCACTTGGCAGAATAGTGTCTTGTATCAATGGGAGGAATAGTGCCCCATTGTTGTCAGTGGGAGAAATGGTGCCCCATTGTTGATGTCAGTGGCAGAAATGGTGCCTTATTGTTGATGTCACTTGGCAGAATAGTGTCTCGGATCAGCTGCAGGAATAGTGCCCCAAGGGCCAGATAAAAGCAAGCAAAGGGCCGCAGCTTGGAGATCACTGCTTTAGACCACTAGCACTGATGACATGTTGCATCCTCAGGGGTGGGGCCAATAGCACCTATGACATGTTGCATCCTCAGGGGGGGGGCCTCAGACCCCAACACCCTATCTCTTTTGGCATTGGGTGAGTAGGGTGTGGAAAGAAAGGAGCTACTGACTAAATAGGCATTTGGATAGTGGTGGGGAGTTGAAGAGTGGCAAGAGTGAAGTAAGCTGAAGGTGTAAAGCTCTTTTTACACTTGTACGACTCCAAAACTGCGCCAACTTTAGAATGCAACTTTGATGCAACTTTGGATGGGTGCAACTTGGTTACAACTTTGGCTTTGACCAGTGATAATGGACAACTGTTGCACACAAGTTTCTTTGTATAACATTCAGGTACCACTTCCATGCACCTTCTGAGGGTTAACATTGAAGTCTATGGCCATCAAGTTGCATGAAAGTTAGACCAATGTAGTGCATGAACTACTTTGAAGTGGCTGCAACTTTAAGTAGCACATATATGAATGTTTATCATTTGTAAAACATGGGGAACAACTTGTCATGCAACCTTGATGTCCAAAAATGCATGACAAGTTGCACAAGAGTGAATGGAGCCTAAATAGCAATGCCAGAAAATTAACCGTAAAACATAAAATATAAAAAAAAATCTGGAAAGATTTTGAAGCGGGTTGAGTGAATTTCTCAATAAGTGGGTGCTTATAGGGGGTTTTAAAATTTGAAGTATAGGAATTTGTTTATAGCCAGACTTAGAAAACAGAAAAAATTTATCAAATTGAAAATAACTTTGTGAAGTTCCCTTTTTAATATATACAGGAGTTGAAGGTTTTAAGTTTATTTCTTTATTATGATTTTTTTTTTTTACATGGGCCAGCTTAGAATTCATGTTCACAAATCCTTTAACTTAAAACGTCAATTTTGTAGGGAAAAAATAAATAAAACAAATTTCACCAATCTTAAAGCGGCGTTCCACCCAAAAGTGGAACTTCCGTTTATCTGCTTCCTCCCCCCTTCGGGTGCCGAATTTGGCACCTTTCAGGGGTGAGGGGGGATTGGTACCCTTCCCCACTTCTGGGAGACTGTGCCATGGCGATGTCCCTCGGAAGTTCAGCCCACCTCCTCCTTCCACCACCGCCAGTTAGAAAGTGCAGCGCACTTTGCGCATGCACAGTAGGGAACCGGTTGGTGGCTGCAGCACCTGAGAGACAATCCGAAAATCCGCTTGGGGCGCTGACATTGCGGGCTCCCTGGACAGGAAAGTGTCTATATATCAAAAGTCAGCAGCTACAGTATTTGTAGCTGCTGACTTAAATTTTTTTTTGTGGGGGTCTGGAGCTCCGCTTTAACTTGTTTTTGTTCTGTAGATACTGAGAGAAGCCGTTGTTATAACTTCCTCTAGCTGAGTCAGAAGAAAATCATGTGATCGCCTGGAGAAGTAGAAGACCTGCATCCAGGCATCCCTGTAGATGTACAGCTATAGACCAGCAGAGAGGACAAGGAGAGAGCAGCTTGTGTACAGACTGGGGATGTCAGAGATTTTGGGGCTTATTCACTAATAAAATGTGTGAATAGTCACCCCAAATATCCAATCAGATAAAATAAGTAAACATGACTTTGCTTTTCATGTGATTGGCTATTTGAAGTGACTATTTCTACAAATGTTTGTGTGAACATTCTCAACCCCTTTAGTAAATAATCCTCAGCGGGGCTTTTTTTTCTCAGAGAATAGGTGCAGGAACTCCCCCCTTCTGAATCACCCCTTGTCTCCGCCCCCTACCCACCTCCGAGCACCGTTCCTTGGTTCCACCCCCTACCCACCTCCGATCACCGTTCCTTGGTTCCACCCCCTACCCACCTCTGAGCACCGTCCCTTGGTTCCACCCCCTACCCACCTCCGAGCACTTTCCCTTGGTTCCACCCATCTCCGAGCACCGTCCCTTGGTTCAACCCCCTACCCACCTCCGAACACCGTCCCTTGGTTTCCCCCCACCCACCTCCGAGCACCGTCCCTTGGTTCTGGAAATCCCCTACCCACCTCCAAGCACTGTCCCTTGGTTCTACCCACCCCTGAGTACCGTCCCTTGGTTCCACTCCCTACCCACCTCCGAGCACTGTCCCTTGGTTCCGGAAATCCCCTACCCACCACCAAGCACTGTCCCTTGGTCCCACCCTCTACCCACCTCCAAGCACCGTCCTTTGGTTCCACCCCCTACCCATCTCCAAGCACTGTCCCTTGATTCCACCCCCTACCCACCTCCGTGCACCATCCCTTGGTTCCACCCCCTACCTACCTCCGAGCACCGTCCCTTGGTCCCCCCCCCTACCTACCTCCGAGCACCGTCCCTTGGTCCCCCCCCCTACCTACCTCCGAGCACCGTCCCTTGGTCCCCCCAACCCACCTCCGAGCACCGTCCCTTGGTTCCACCCCCCACATCCGAGCACCGTCCCTTGGTTCCACCCCCTACCCACCTCCGAGCACTGTCCCTTGGTTCCGGAAATCCCCTACCCACCTCCAAGCACCGTCCCTTGGTTCCACCCCCTACCCACCGCCAAGCACCGTCCCTTGATTCCACCCCCTACCCACCTCCGAGCACCGTCCCTTGGTTCCACCCCCTACCTACCTCCGAGCACGTCCCTTGGTTCCCCCCACCCACCTCCGAGCAATGTCCCTTGGTTCCACCCCCTACCAATCTCCGAGCATGTCCCTTGGTTCCACCCCCTACCCACCTCCGAGCACCATCCCTTGGTTCCACCCCCTACCCACCTCCGAGCACTGTCCCTTGGTTTCCGGAAATCCCCTACCCACCTCCAAGCACTGTCCCTTGGTTCCACCCCCTACCCACCTCCGAGCACCATCCCTTGGTTCCACCCCCTACCCACCTCCGAGCACCGTTCCTTGGTTCCACCCCCTACCCACCTCCGAGCACCGTTCCTTGGTTCCACCCCCTACCCACCTCCGAGCACCGTCCCTTGGTTCCACCCCCTACCCACCTCTGAGCACCGTCCCTTGGTTCCACCCCCTACCCACCTCTGAGCACCGTCCCTTGGTTCCACCCCCTACCCACCTCTGAGCACCGTCCCTTGGTTCCACCCCCTACCCACCTCTGAGCACCGTCCCTTGGTTCCACCCCCTACCCACCTCTGAGCACCGTCCCTTGGTTCCACCCCCTACCCACCTCTGAGCACCGTCCCTTGGTTCCACCCCCTACCCACCTCTGAGCACCGTCCCTTGGTTCCACCCCCTACCCACCTCTGAGCACCGTCCCTTGGTTCCACCCCCTACCCACCTCTGAGCACCGTCCCTTGGTTCCACCCCCTACCCACCTCTGAGCACCGTCCCTTGGTTCCACCCCCTACCCACCTCTGAGCACCGTCCCTTGGTTCCACCCCCTACCCACCTCTGAGCACCGTCCCTTGGTTCCACCCCCTACCCACCTCTGAGCACCGTCCCTTGGTTCCACCCCCTACCCACCTCCGAGCACTTTCCCTTGGTTCCACCCATCTCCGAGCACCGTCCCTTGGTTCAACCCCCTACCCACCTCCGAACACCGTCCCTTGGTTCTGGAAATCCCCTACCCACCTCTAAGCACTGTCCCTTGGTTCCGGAAATCCCCTACCCACCACCAAGCACTGTCCCTTGGTCCCACCCTCTACCCACCTCCAAGCACCGTCCTTTGGTTCCACCCCCTACCCACCTCCGAGCACTGTCCCTTGGTTCCACCCATCTCCAAGCACTGTCCCTTGATTCCACCCCCTACCCACCTCCACGCACCATCCCTTGGTTCCACCCCCTACCTACCTCCAAGCACCGTCCCTTGGTCCCCCCCACCCACCTCCGAGCACTGTCCCTTGGTTCCACCCCCTACCAATCTCCGAGCATGTCCCTTGGTTCCACCCCCTACCCACCTCCGAGCACTGTCCCTTGGTTTCCGGAAATCCCCTACCCACCTCCAAGCACTGTCCCTTGGTTCCACCCCCTACCCACCTCCGAGCACTGTCCCCTTGGTTCCACCCCCTACCCACCTCCGAGCACTGTCCCTTGGTTCCACCCATCTCCAAGCACTGTCCCTTGATTCCACCCCTACCCACCTCCGAGCACCGTCCCTTGGTTCCACCCCCTACCCACCTCCGAGCACCGTCCCTTGGTTCCACCCCCTACCCACCTCCGAGCACCGTCCCTTGGTTCCACCCCCTACCCACCTCCGAGCACCGTCCCTTGGTTCCACCCCCTACCCACCTCCGAGCACCGTCCCTTGGTTCCACCCCCTACCCACCTCCGAGCACTGTCCCATGGTTCCGGAAACCCCCTACCCACTTCCGAGCACTGTCCCTTGGGTTCCACCCCCTACCCATCTTCCAGTACCGCCCCTTTTAGAGAATTCAGAGCAAAGTATTATTTTGCAGCACTAAGTAACTTTTATGGAATTTGTTAATGATAAAGATAATCAGTAAAATAGATCCCCTGTAGCCAGCAACAGTAGACCCCACCCCAGCAACAATAGATACCCCCAGCAACAATAGACCCCACCCCAGAAACAACAAATCACCCAACAACAATATACCCCACCCCAGAAATAATAGATCCCCCAATAACAATATACCTCATCCCAGCAACAATAGATCACCCAGCAACAATATACCCCACTCCAGAAACGATAGATCCCCCAGCAACAATAGACTCTGAACAGCCAGCAACAATAGATCCATTCCAGCACTATAGACTCCCAACAGCCAGCAGCAATGCACCCCTCCAGCAGCCAGCAACAATATACCCCTCCCAGAAATGATTGACCCTCCAGTAACATAAGACACCTCCCTACAACAATAGATCCCCCACAAGCAACTATAGTTCAGCCACTGAAAAAAACCTCTGATCCTCAAGCGTAGTTGGGACCTTTGGAAAAACCAGTAAGGCCGGCCATATCTGATTATTGAAATGGAGTTTCCCTTAAATATTTATTTCTGTACATGTTATCAAAATATAGCATGGAAATCAGCAGTGCGGGGTATTATTTGGTACAATGGTTCTCCTCTCTGATTGGTGAAGGATCAGTAGAGAAGTTTGCATAGATCACAAACTGGGTGAGGTCAGCATGTCTGAGAGATAAAATAACGGCGGTGTGTGCGTGGGACATCAGTTCCTTGTTGTGGGACAGCGTGAGTACTCTCTGTTCAATATTTCATGTGTGGGGGTTGCTTGTGTTCTGGTTGGTTTGCCTTGAATTTTAAAAATATATACAGACACCCACTTCAAAGGACCCACCAGGTTTTAACACAAGGGTGGTCTGCCACAAGGGCAGCTGTCCAGGGCGTCAGAAAGTCGTCAAAGGAGGAAATTTATTTTCTTGTAGCTGTTATCTAATATGGATGGTCCACCTAAACTTCTAGTTCATCGTAGAACTACGTAAACAAACGTACGCTGTTTTCACCCTGACTGGTGTTTTTGTGATCGTTTGACTTTTGCACAGTGCAAAGCCAATTGCTTTTTTATATAAAGAGATCAGCTTGGCTATTTCTGTACTGTCTTCTATCACCCAGTAATGTTTATCTTGCCTTTGCTTAACCCAACGCTGGAGATAATCTCTGGTGATGCTCAGGTCAAGTGCCTTGCTGGAGGAAGTCACATAGGGCCACAAAAAACGTTAATTCCTCCCAGATTCCACCTGACGGAGTCCGGCCGCAGTCGCTGTCTGTTTGCTGGCATCTGCCCCTGAAATTCACCTTCGTTATAATTAGGGATGCACTGATACCATTTTTTTATACAATGAGTACAAGTACCGATGCTTTTTTTTTTTTAGTACTCGCCGATACCAATTACCGATACCTACCGCAACTGTTTTGTTTTAACTTCAGCTTTCAGCTATGGTACAAAGCATTATTTACAAATGAAATAAATAGATTTTTTTTTTTTAAATTTAGCGCTTTTTCAATGTGAAATGTGTAAATATATGTTAATATATATGTGTAAAAATATTCACTAACAAAGCAAACAAAAAAAAAAGTTTTAATTGTTTATCGTTTATAAAATGGACGTGAACAAAAGAAAAAAAGCAGGAAAATAATAATTAAATGGAGGACATTAGGGAGTTAATTAAGGCTGATTAGAGTAAATTAAGGGTTAATAAGGGGTTAAAACAGAGGAACGTTTGTTAATCCCTTTGTCTGTAGATGAAGAAACAGAAATATACAAAAAGAAACAATGGGCTGAGCAATGTTGCTAATAAACATTGCCGGCTGCTTTTTTTTTTTTTACGGCTCCAATTACCGGACTTCTTTAACACTGGGGGAGACCCCACTGACTGCTCAAAGAACCGAGCCAGAAAGTATCGGGGCATTTGCACGAGTACTGATGCTTGTGCAAATACTCAGTATCGGCACTGATACCGATACTAGTAATGTGACCCTCCCACAGGTGGAGAGGACCTATGGAAATGGGAATTAGACTTTAAAACCTTCCACAGTAGTCATCAAATGTGTTTTGTAATTGCAGTGAATCTGTTTTAAACCAAAAATGTAATATATTGCAGCTTACCAATCATTAGATGTGCTGGCTGCATTTCTTTTCTTTGGCTTTTTTCCCTCCTTCTGTTTTCACCTGGTCATCTGGCCAGTAACATACCTCCTGTATTAGTGAGACACAGCTCTGGAGGAATGAGAACAGGAGGCACAGCAGCATTGTCAACAATATCAGCCCCACTCCGTTTGGCTCCTCTTAGCATATATTAAATAGCCAAGGAATTGACTGCATATAGCAATGTCTCCACCCGAGAACCAACCATCCTTGATGTTTCACCTCTCCTGATTTGCTCACAAAGATAGGAGACTTCCCCTTTCCTTGCTCATGATTCAGGAGTGGAGAAACACGCCAAGGATGGTTGCTATATGCAGTCAATTCAATAGCTATTTAAAGCGGAGTTCCACACAAAAATGGAACTTCCGCTTTTCGGAACCCTCCCCCCCTCCGGTGTCACATTTGGCACCTTTCAGGGGGGTGCAGATACCTGTCTAAGACAGGTATTTGCACCCACTTCCGGCATAGACTCCCATAGGAGTCTATGCCTCTTCCCGTCCCGACCGCGCTGTCTGCTGGGAACACACAGCTCCCAGGAGAGAGCGGGGACCGCTAGGGACGCACAGCGCGACTCACGCATGCGCAGTAGGGAACCGGGAAGTGAAGCCGCAACGCTTCACTTCCTGATTCCCTCACCTAGGATGGCGGCGGCAGCTGCCGAGAACCGAGCGGGTTCTCGGCGTCCCCTGCCGACATCGCTGGACCCTGGGACAGGTAAGTGGCCATGTATTAAAAGTCAGCAGCTGCAGTATTTGTAGTTGCTGGCTTTTAATATTTTATTTTTTTGGCGGTGTGGGTGAACCCCCGCTTTAATATACCCTAAGCGGAACTAAGTGGAGTGGGGCTGATATTGTTTCATATTTTCAATGGAGACTATTGTGGCCAGCACACAACACCACCACATCTACCACACCACACCACCACATCTACCACCCCACCACCATATCTACCACACCACCACCATATCTATCACTCCACCAAACCACCACACCACACCACCACCACCACACCACACCACCATCCCACACCAAACCACCACCACATCACACCACCACCCTGTACCAAACCTCTACCACACCACCACCCCACACCAAACAAAAACACATCTACCACACCACCGCCACATCTACCACGCCATCCCACATCACTCCACCAAACCAAACCACACCATCACTACTACCACC
The DNA here is from genome assembly GCF_042186555.1 of Aquarana catesbeiana. Taxonomy (NCBI): domain Eukaryota; kingdom Metazoa; phylum Chordata; class Amphibia; order Anura; family Ranidae; genus Aquarana; species Aquarana catesbeiana. The sequence goes on along the minus strand of NC_133335.1, from coordinate 23,547,836 downwards.
ACCACTCCACCAAACCACACCACCACCACATGTACCACCTCACCCCACATCACTCCACCAAACCAAACCATACTACCACACCACCACCACTCCACCAAACCACACCTTAAAAAAAATAAAAAGACAGATATCAGTAAGCTGAACCCTCTGTTGACTTCATGTATTTTGTGAGGGCACCAATGAGTAAGGTGTTTCCAATTTATACTGCCCTGGTGTCTCACTCCTCCTGTTGTAGCTGGGATTGTCTCACTTCAGCAGATGCTTTTGAGGCAATGTTACATACATACAATGTGACAAAGAAGGGGGGACCCCCATGTAATCTTGCTATCTGAGTGATAAAGGGAGTTAAGCTTGGTACGTACAATGAGAATATTGGACGAATGATCACCCATTTTTGTTTTGCATGATAATCTCCATATTGAAAATGAAGAGTTTAATAAAGTTACGAAAATTCTCATAGGACAAAATAATAATTTGGAAGTAATGTATTGTATTTTAAGATGACAACTGTACTGGTTATACGAAAATCGCACGATCTGGTATCATATGAGAAACCTTTTCGTGTTTGTCCCTTCGGATCATTTCGGACCATTTCGGACGGAAGCCGCACACCAACGATCAGAATATCATACGATCGATTCGAAAGCAGTATTTTTCACACACTTTTCTGATCGTGTTTATGGGGCTTTAGTCACCCAATATGGACTGCAGAGTTGTCGCGGTCTACCATTACAGCAATGCAATATGGTATCCAGCACATATTATCAGTATCTCGTGTACATTTTTAGCTGAGTGCCTGGAACGTGGTGTGCAATGTGAACCCGATGGCTCTGTGACAACTTCTGCTTTTTGTAGGGTTTGAACAGAGAACAGTGCTTAATACATTACTGGCTAGGGGAAAAAAAACTGCAACTAGACAAGATGGAGGGCAGTGATGGCTGTTGTGACCTCAAAGGTTTCTAGGTAGTTGTCGGTGTGGTAAGAGGTGTCAGTAGGCAGGACGGTGGAGGTCAGCCACTTTCCCTGTTGACTACACACTGATATTAAATTATGTAATACATTTGTGTGCTTGAGGGCAATGGCATCATAAATGATAATCTGAGCACCCTCTGAAATCCATGGCCAGCCTTCCTCTTCTCTCTTCAGGAGATGTTCTTGTGCCGTATCCCATGATGATTGAAAGTTCCCTTCCGTTGTAAATGGTGGCTGTGAAAGCTGTTGTGTGGATGTGATATCTAGATATTTCCTGACAAATATTAAATTAAAATTGTACTCATGTTTTTTTTTGTTTTTTTTTTTAGCCTGTGGGTGTATTAGGTAATAATTATGTCACCTGCCACAGTGATGTCATAAGCTCCCACCTGTAGCTCTGCGTGTTCTGTGCTTCTGATGTCTCTCTTCTGCTCTCTCAGTACACAGGGCCTGACCCCAGTGAGTCTCCCATGTCACGGTATGACAGGACCCAGCCAACCCGGAACCACCGGACCAACCCTTGCTGCCTCTGCTGGTGTTGCTGCTGCAGCTGTTCCTGGTAAGTTCCCGAGCCGGAATGGCTAGCGTTATACACGCAGTTACCTTAGACTGAACGGGTGAAGAAAGAGATGCCTTGTGCTGAGTTCACACTTATGCGAATTCCCATGACAGGAGATTGTGACCGCCTCTCGATGGAGCCGGTTTACATACCTCCGGGGCAGCCGCGGTCTGCATTTAGAAAGAATCCTGTGCGTCTTTGGCTCCAAATCAGGTGCAAATTCAGGCAGAAATTTGAACCTGATTTGCACCTGAATCGGTGAACAGGGACGCCCTGGACCCCCCTGCTGTGGCCGCAGCATGCATGAACCTGGCCTGAAAGTGATTGTAAAGGCTCGTTTGTTTTTTTTTGTAAATAGCAAACATGTCATAGTTACCTGATCTGTGCAAGGGTTTTGCACAGAGTGGCCCCCAATCCTCCTCGAGTGCCCCCACAAAGAGCCGCATTGCATTGGGGTACTCGTGCGGGCGTGCTCTTGAGTCCTGATTTGACTGACAATGGCCAATGGCTCCAACTGCTATCAATCTATCCAATGAAGACCCAGGACAGCAGCTGGAGCTGCTCTGCTCCTCCTCATCGCTAGAACGATAAGGTTCAGGTAAGAAAAAAGGGGGCTGCAGCACAGAAGGTTTGTCACCTAAATGCATAGAGTGCATTAAGGTGAAGAACCCTGAGGGTTTACAACTCCTATAAAGAAGACTTATTACAATTCAGGGCACATGTCAACATTACCAAATCACATTATGGAAGGCTTTACTAAAACTGGAGAGGGCAAAATCTGGTGCAGGTGTGCATGGCAGCCAATCGGCTTCCAGGTTTTATTGCCAAAGCTTAAAGCGGGGTTACGCCTAAAAAAAAAAAAAAAAAAAAATCAGCAGCTACAAATACTGCAGCTGCTGACTTTTAAAATAAGGACACTTACCTGTCCAGGGCGCCTGCGATGTCCTCACCTGAAGCCAACCCGTCCCTTGACTCCGGTTGGAGGCGCCAGCATCACAGCCTGGTTTCCTACCGCGCGAGTCGCGCTGCGCATTCTGAGTGGTCCCTGCTGTCTTCTGAGACCTGTGTTTCTCCCAGAAGACAGCGGGGGGGGGGGGGGGGGGGAGACAAAGGAGGGGTCGGACATGTATACATGTATTAGACAGGTATCTGCTCCCCCCTCCCCCCTGAAAGGTGCCAAATGTGACACCAGAGGGGGGGAGGAATCCGGACAGCCGAAGTTCCATTTCTAGGTGGAACTCCGCTTTAAGGCCCCTTTCACACATGCTGTCTGATCATGTCTGCCTGTCCGTTTTTCTGGCGGACCTAATCGGAACGCTCTGTTCACCCCTATGGAGCAATGGATGTAAGCAGTAACATGTCCACTGATATCCGCCGATGTCCGATCCGATCCTGTCTGCCAAATCCAGACGGATGGAAAGTCCTATTTTCCATCTGTCTGGCGGATCGGATGAAAACGGATAGGCGGTCCATTTTCATTCAATCTCCCTATAGAGGACAGCAGGGCTCTGACAGGTCCATTTCTGCACGGTAAGCGGAGACAGACCTATCATCCGCCTGTTCAGGGGGATCAACGGATCGATTCCCCCGCTGAGCAAGTGGAGTCCGTCAAAACAGACGTTCCCTGTGTGAAATGAGCCTTATTGAAGAAGCTGAAGTTAGAAGCTGGTTACTATGCACAGCTGCACCAGATTCTGAGTGCTCCAGTTTTGTGCTTGCAAGTAACAAAAAAAGACCTCTTTCTTGCAATGATCAAAAACGGCTGATCCCTACCTCTGTCACATGACCAAGGCCTTTGGCAGCCTAGACTACATGGTTTATGGCTACCAAGAGCACTGTGGAGGTGTCATTTATTTAAATACAGCAGTGAGTTTGTTTTTATTGAGACGGCTCCTGTCTAGTAGACTTGCTGTGAGATAAGAGGATCAGCAGTACTGCTAAGCAGGAAGCAGCCTGCATGCGTAATAAGTGAATGTACATATATAATGATAAACTAGGGTGTCCCAAACGTTCATGGCCCGACATTGAAGAAGTGACCACACAGACATCAAATGTTATCACTGCAACAAGCCACTCTTCCAGATGTTCGATGCTGAAAATGGTGCATGGCATACGGTTTTCATGTGCTCCTTGCAAACAGTTGGCACCCCCTGTAGTCAAGTTACAAATAAAGAAAGTGGAAGAAGAAGGTGGCTCGGAATGTTCCATCAGCAAAGTGATGGTCACAGTCTTCTGGGATTCTGAGGGTGTGCAGCAGCATTCCCAGAAGAATGCACAGAGCGGCCCCGGACCTCCCCTTCTCAGGTCCCCCGCCGGCCCTTCTGGCTCCTCCTTTATTTCCAGTGACCCCAGGGTAAACCAGTTCCCATGGGAGGGCACTTGTACATGCTCGCTCCCGAGCCCTGCCCCCTTGTCACCAGCTTTGATTGAGAGCACTGGGAGCCAATGGCTCCTGGTGCCCCACCAAAGCCAGTGAGACACAGAAGTGAGGGGAGAGAAAAGCTGGAGACATGCACAGTGCTGGATCAAATGAGGGCTCAAGGAAAATACAAGGGGAGGTGAGAGGGATACTGATGCCTAAACATTTTTTACCTTAATGCAAGGAATGCATTAAGGTAAAAAATGTTTAGGCTTTAGAACTACATTAGTTAACCACCTGTTGAGGGAGCAGTTGGTGCTGGACATTGGACAACGTCTTTCCAGACATTACAATGGTACAGATAGATCCTGACCCTTCAGAAATCATCCTTCAAATCCTTGTCATCAGTATAATTCTAGTATTGGAAACAACTCAGGCCAGTGTGTGCCTTCTCCTGAGGAAGAGCTATCTCCAGGATCAAACCCAGATCTTCCAAACTATCCAGCCAGCTCTTCACCCCAACCAGGACATGCCTATTTCATCCCTCTGTCTGGCTCTTGTTCATCAAAAGGAAGTTTCCCTGCATTGTTTGGATGTGATTGAGGCTGTGATATGTCTATGGCAAAGCCACTGCTTCCTTTATAGAGACTGGTTCCTTGTAGTCCTCCTGGATGGACCTGATAGGCTGCACTGGCTTCTCGTTTCACCATCTCTAGGTGGCTCAGGCACATTATTTAAGTTTATGGTTTTCGAGGATTGAGTTCACCCTTTCCTGCTAAGATGCACCCTACTAGAGCTCTGAGTGGTTTTTAGTCTTTTCAGCATCAGGCTGAAAAGACTAAACCAATTCCATCTGGTCTTCTGTTCACATGTTCTCTAAGTTCTACCAGGTGGTCTCATTTGATGCCAGTTTTGGGCAAAAATATTTCCTTTCACTTACCATTGTGTCTACAGGACAGGAAGTAAAGGGAAATCTCCCCAACGTGACACAGATCGAAAACCTGACCATTCTTTACTCAATTAGAGAAAATACTTTTAATATACTTTATCAGACCAACTGCTGCAAGCTCTCTTCTTGGGGACAGATGGTAACTGTGATGCTGGCAGAGGATTCTGAAGACTTTACACCTCAGGCTCTGCTGGTTGCTCAGTGCTAAACTTGGAAAAGAGTGGTTCTCATGTATTTGTGTTTAATAAAGGGTGTAGATCACTGTGCAGTCACCCAGAGTCCAATCAGAACTCATCTTCTGTACTCTGGTTGCTCTGGGTCATTGCACATCTCCATCGATCTTTATGTTGCCCATACTAGCAATGTGAAAGCAATGCTGCTGTTTTTAAAATGTCAAATAATTAAGATTCTGTTTTTTTCTTTCTGTCCAGGAATGAGGACCGCAATAGACTTCGGAGGTTGTCTCGAGACACCAAGTTGGAGATCGTCGCTCACTGTGAGGTCTGGTAAGTGTGACCCCCTTCTGTGGAGGTGACACAGAATGTACAGGATGTCGTTCCAGGCAGCACGTTCAATCAAGCAATGACATGATAATGTGATCCACAATATTACTACTTATTTTTTTTTGAGATATTCCAACAAACCAAGTTCATTCGTTAGGGTTTACATACATTTGAAAGACAAAACATTTTGGTCGGAGCGGGGAATGGTTTAGAAAACCAGATAAGGCTTGTTTTTTACAATCTGTGTCCCAATTGAGGAGGGGGGTAGAGGAGATTTAACTTCACTTCCTGTCCTGCGGAATATAACAGGAAGGGATTTGAAATCTTACAAAGGAAAATTCCTGCTTGTGTTTTTGCACATCACATTCAGGGCAGCCCCCCATGTATTTCAATGGGCTGCCCTATGAGTGAAAATGACACGGCTCCTTTGTGGACGCTTCGGGGCGTCACAATATTACTACTTTAGTCTGAGTTCTGTGTAATCCCCTGTAGCCCTATTCCAGAGAGCACCTCACACAGATAGGTGACATAGGAAGCTACATTGCCTGTGCATTGTAACTTCTTCTTTTAGCGTATACTGTATCACCAGTCACTTAAACATTTAAAGTGTATGGAGTGTAGAAGGGTTAGAGTCCCTGTAGGGTTCTGATCGTAATGAGGTCACAGCTCACAGAGATTCTGCCTTTGAATCCTGGTGACCATTATCCCTGAGACAGGAAAAAAAAAAACAAACATATTTTATACTTGCCTGCTGTGTGCAATGAAGTTGCACAGAGTGGACCCGTACCTCCCATTTTCAGGTCCCCCACCGACACTCCTGGCTACTCCCCTTCACCGAATGCCCCCCATATAAAGTCACTTTCTATCCCAGACAGCAAGGATAACTTGGCACAAATGTGTGGCAGTGTTGAATTGTAAGTCTTGTTAACTTGTTGCACATTTTCACTGGCGAGTTGTACACTTGCAGAGCACTTGAAGCACAAGTTCTAGTTGACACTTTTCCAATTTGTAGCAAATTTGTGTGGCAAGTCTCTAGCAAGAGCAAAGTTGCAGTGGTGAGTCTACAGAAAGAGCTCTACAAGTCTACAGTATGAAAATTCAGCCACAGTGACCCCCTGTGGTGGGATGACTATTGCACAACATAAGTGAACTAGAACTTGCAGCAGACTTCCAGAATGTTTGCAAAGAAAGTTGATCTGGAGTCATGCAATGCGGACTTGCTGCAATTGTGCAACAACCTTGTGAAGCCTGGCAAGTCTAGCAATAGCTTAGCAAGTCATTTTCAAACTTGCAGCACAATTACTTTCTATCTGGGATGGGAGCACTCATGCGGGCTCACTCCCAAGCTGCACTCTCTGCGTCTATTGACACAGGCAGAGGGACTTGGCCCAGCGCCATCGTTACCGGCTTTGATTGACAGCAGTGGGAGCCAATGCCTCAGCAAAGGGAGTGAGACCAGGAAGTGAAGGGAGAGAAGAGCTGCAGATGTGCACTGACACAAATGAAGGGCTCAGGTAAGTAAAAGGGGGGGGATGCTGATGCCTAAACATTTTTTACCTTAATGCAAGGAATACTCAAGGATTTTTTTACCTTCATGCATTCTTCTGTGAAAACCACCTGTGTGCAGCAGCCCCTCCAGCCTCCCCTAATACTTACCTGAGCCCCATCTTGATCCAGCGATGTGCACAAGAGCCTCATACCCTCCCTCCTCATTGGCTGAGACAGCAGCGGGAGCCAATGCTGCTGTCAGTCACAGCCAGTGAGTCAAAGAGAGAGGGGGCGGGGTCGAGCTGTGGCTCCATGCCTGAATGGACACGCAGAGCAGCGGCTCGGGAGGGAGCCTGATCAGGTGCCCCCACAATAAGCTGTTTGTTAACAATTTCCCTTTGGGATTAATAAAGTATTCTGTATTTGCTCTGGGGGGACTCGGCGGGGGATTGGGCAGAAGCGCCAGCGGGGGGGGACCTGAGAAGAGGAGGATCGGGGCTGCTCTGTGCAAAACCATTACACAGAGCAGGTAATTATGACATGTTTATTTGGAAAAAAAAAATGTATAGGTAAATAATATTTAGGCTTTATAACCACTTTAACTTTATAGTTCATTTTTCCAATAGGAACACCAGTTCTGGTGACAACTGCCTAAGAGGGGGATTCCCCTCACCTGGTAGAAATCTCCTTTGGCTTCCTGTTGCATCTTGGGGACAGGAAGTGAAGGGAAATCTTCCCAACAGGACACGAACAGCTAAAAAAAAATAAACTGTTGGGTTGTAACCCCTCTTTACTTTGAAACACAAAAGAAAGGTTTCAGCTTTTCATACACTCCAACCCTTTAGGCTAACATTTAACTGTAAACCTCGGCCTGATGCTTGAACATGCCAAGACCCTGCACAGATCTCAGGAGAAATGTCATCATGCCAAACGCAGATCATCTGTTGATATTAAATGGGCAGTTTGGAGAGCATGGGAATAGCCAAGTCGGGTTCAGGAAGAGTTGAGACCCCTGCAGGGAAGTATTTGCAGCCATAGATAAGGGACTTCAGGATATAGTAGATTTAAAAAATCACAGAGAGAATCCAATACTTTTTTCGAAGCGGTAATCTGTATCGAGTGAAGTGTTTCTTAAAATGGTCAGACCTGGGCTCTTGTATTTACAAGCTGATCTTTTTTTTTTTTTTTTTCTTTTTGTTCACCACGCAGCACAAAGCCGTCCTCAGAAGAGATACACAGCTGGGGCCACTCCTTCGAGAAGCTGATGAAGAACCCAGCCGGGCGCAATGTGTTCCGCGAGTTTTTGCGCACCGAGTACAGCGAGGAGAACATGCTCTTCTGGCTGGCCTGCGAGGAGCTGAAGAAGGACAACAGCAAGCATTTTGTGGAAGAGAAGGCACGCATGATCTATGAGGATTACATCTCCATCTTGTCTCCCAAGGAGGTAAACGTGGCCGCAACCCAGAATTCAACCCTCCCCAACCCAAAACTGATTATTATTATTATTATTATATAGGATTTATATAGCACCAACAGTTTGCGCAGCGCTTTACTACATCGGGGAAGACAGTACATTTACATTACAATACAATTCCATACAGGAAGGATCAGAGGGCCCTGCTCGTTAGAGCTTACAATCTAGAAGGGAGGGTCAAGTGGAACAAAAGGGTAGTAGCTGTGGGGGATGATCATATGGACAAAATGAAAATACAGTTAGGTGTGTGGGTAGGGTAGGCTTCTCTGAAGAGGAGGGTTTTCAGGGATAGTCTAAAAGCTAATAGAGTAGGAGATAGACGGAGAGATTGGGGTAAGGAGTTCCATAGGCTTGGAGAGGCTCTGGAAAAGTCCTGGAGACAAGCATGGGAGGAGGTGATTAGAGAGCAGGAGGTCTTGAAAAGAACGAAGGGAACGAGTAGGTTGGTATTTTGAGACTAGGTCAGTGATGTAGCTGGGGGCAGAGTTGTGGATGGCTTTGTAGGTAGTTGTTAGTACTTTGAATTGAATTTGTTGGGTGAGCGGAAGCCAGTGGAGGGATTGGCAGAGAGGAGTAGCAGACACAGAGCGGCTGGTCAGGTGGATGAGTCTGGCAGCAGCATTCATGATGGACTGAAGGGGGGATAGAGTATACAGAGGTAGACCAATGAGGAGGCAGTAATCGAGGCGAGAGATGACCAGGGAGTGAATTAAGAGCTTTGTTGTTCTGCCCCTTCAGACTAAACTACCAGCCAGGTAGCTAAAAATCATCACTTTCATGCTGCCACAATGCTCGCTGATGCCTGCTAACAATGGGGGGGTTCTGCAGGTTCCAGAGACGTGTGTAGTCAGCCGCATTGACCTATGACCTTTGCCACAAAATCTCTAATATTTCAGGGGAGACTCTTGGAATCTGCATCTAGTTGGGGTTTTTGTTGGCACAGCTGGGAATCGGATGTTTAGATTGGGTTTCAGCTGTGATTTTTTTAAATGCTTGAAAATGCATTTTTAGCGATAATAGGGGAATAAAATTAGGCTGTAATGATTTAAAATGTTATAGTAGCAGAAGGAAATATATAGCTTGTGATTGCAATGTGCCGAAAAACCGTAAATCTCAAATGTGGTCCATTTTTTTACTTTGGGTGATGTGTGTGATTGTACTGCCCTCTTATGGTCATTAGGCTAACTGCAGGCATTTTTAAGTTAATGCTTTACCTACAGCAGGGGTCTTCAAACTGCAGCCCGCAGGCAGGATGTGACCCCTTGCTTGCCTTTATCTGGCCCTTGGGGCACTATTCCCTCTATTGACACCAAAAGACAGGACACTATTCTTCTCACTGACACCAACAATGGGGGAATTTTCCTCCCACTGACACCAGAGATGCGGAACTATTCCTCCCACTGACACCAATGACGGGGCATTATTCCTCCCACTGACACTAACAATCAGGAACTATTCCCCCCACTGACATCTTAGATAGGAAACTATTCCTCCAAATGACACCAATGATGGGGCACTATTCTATCCACTGACACTATTGATGGGGCACTATTCTATCCACTGACACTATTGATGGGGCACTATTCTATCCACTGACACTATTGATGGGGCACTATTCTATCCACTGACACTATTGATGGGGCACTATTCTATCCACTGACACTATTGATGGGGCACTATTCTATCCACTGACACTATTGATGGGGCACTATTCTATCCACTGACACTATTGATGGGGCACTATTCTATCCACTGACACTATTGATGGGGCACTATTCTATCCACTGACACTATTGATGGGGCACTATTCTATCAACTGACACCAATGATGGGGCACTATTCTATCCACTGACACTATTGATGGGACACTATTCTATCCACTGACACCAGTGATGGGGCACTATTCTATCCACTGACACCAATGATGGGGCACTATTCCTCTCACTGACACTAACAATCGGGAACTATTCCCCCACTGACATCTTAGATGGGAAACTATTCCTCCAAATGACACCAATGATGGGCCACTATTCAATCCACTGACACCAATAATGGGGCTCTATTCCTTCCACTGTCACCAATGATGGGGCACTATTCCTCCCACTGACACCAATGATGGGGCACTATTCCTCCCACTGACACCAATAATGGGGCACTATTCCTTTCACTGTCACCAATGATGGGGCATTATTCCTCCCACTGACACCAATGATGGGGCATTATTCATCCCACTGACACCAATGATGGGGCACTATTTCTCCCACTGACACCAATGATGGGGCATTATTCCTCCCACTGACACCAATGATGGGGCACTATTCCCCCCACTGACACCAATGATGGGGCACTATTCTATCCACTGACACTAATGATGGGCCACTATTCAATCCACTGACACCAATAATGGGGCTCTATTCCTTCCACTGACACCAATGCTGGGGCACTATTCCTTCCACTGTCACCAATGATGGGGCACTATTCCTCCAACTGACACCAATGATGGGGCACTATTCCTCCCACTGACACCAATGATGGGGCATTATTCCTCCCACTGATACCAATGGTTTAATTTTTTTACTCCCACTGGCCACAGTCCAGCCCCCCTAAATTTTGAAGGGCAGTAAACTGGCCCTTTGTTTCCAATGTTTGGAGACCCCTGACTTACACCATGACAGTAGCCAGTGATCTTCGTAATGGGACGGGTACATGGAGATAAAAATTCCTCCTCTGCCAGCACTGAACAGGTCTCACTTTTTTTAACAACTATATATAGTTTGTGATTGGGAAGGAGGAGTTTCTAAAGTGATTGTAAACATTGATGCTATGCCTGTGTTGTGGCAGGGGGTGTACAATCCACGCGGCGGACGCGGGTGAGTCCTCTGTAACGCTGAAGACTTGATGTGTGATTTTCTGCATGTTTCTGAATTCAGATCTTTCTTGGAGGATTCAATAAAACCCGCCGTCCACACTTCGGAGAAATCCTTGATTTGCTGGTTTGCAGCTGCCTATGGACATGGAAACATTTTGTTACCAAAGACTTTTAAAGATTTTGCTAACACAATTTACCATGAAAATAATTAAAATCTCTTTCATGTGGTGTCGCCGGCCAGCGCCGGTGATTTCGGCAGTTTGCAGCATTTTTATTGAATCTTCATGTTTCTGTTTGCAGTGCTGTTCCGTGATTGTCCTGCGGCTTTGTTTATTCACTCTTGTCCTCTGCTGCCCCCTGCAGGTCAGCCTGGATTCTCGAGTCAGAGAGGTGATCAACCGGCGGATGCAGGAGCCCAACCCCCAGACCTTCGACGACGCCCAGTTGCAGATATACACCTTGATGCACAGAGACTCCTACCCTCGATTCCTCAACTCGGCCATTTACAAATCGCTCCTGCAGAACATTTCTCGCTCCAGCTCAGAGTCGTAGGTGTGGGGCCCGGGCTGCGGGGCTTCGGAGACAGATAACTGAAAACGCACATTTTTATGTACAAGAGAAAGAGGGGGGGATGCAGAGGACAACTGGAGCACGAATCCCGCCCACTCTCTCTCTCTCCCTCCAATCAGCTTCAAGGGCCCGTCCCACGCGGTGTAACAAACTTTCAAACGGGTGGTCCATTTGCTCTTGTGGCATTAAGAAGAACGTGGAGGGGGGGAGGAGTGTTTTGACCTCACACCCTGCCCAGTCTCCCTCCCCCCCCCTTGAAGAAGAGAGGGCGATAGGTACTGTATTGGGGGATTTAACCTCAGGACATGAATACTACTGAATTCCCCGGGGTGGGGTGGGGGTTGGGGGCTTCTGAGAGCGGAATACAGCAATCTGGCAATTTACTGCCTTTCTTCTTGGAAAGGGCTAGATTTGGGGGTGGGGTGGGGGGGCACATATGTTAAACTGCGCTCCGTACTTGGCAGTCTAGCATCAGAAGGGTTAACTAAATGGCGGTTGAGGAGGGAAACTTTACATGGACTTTGTTACCCCCCCCCCCGTCAGCTGTTATTAACAATTGATCTCCCCCTCCTCGCGCATTTGGGGGTATTTAAAGGGGAGATGGGGGGAGGTACGATTTTACTCAATTTAGGAATTTTAATTTTTTTTTTTTTTTATATATATTTTTTTTTTTCACTTTCTGAATGTTGTGGGGTACAAGCGGTCTCCTCGCTGGTGTGGAAGATTATTAGGTGACCTGGGGGGTGGGGGGGGAGGGGCAGAAGTTCCGCTGCCTTAGTACATACCATAATCCACTTACTCATAATACCCCAGTCGCTTACAGCCTGGGGCTCTGTTTACAGTGATGACTTTTCTGAACCCTCTTGTCGAAAAAAAAAAAAAATTGTCGATTCAATTTTGGCCAGGATCCACCTGGAAGGGAGGAGTTTTGAAGACTTTGCTCTGCACATCCTGCCCCCTCCCTAGAGGAACGAAGAATAAACAGCAGGTTGATCGGGGAGGAGGAGGTGTGTTGTCTTCCCCCCCCCCCCCCCCTGCTGGCCAAAACTTCCTGTAGCTACCAAATACTCCAGCACTCCTCAAGCGGATGTCATGACCTGACAGTGTTACTTTTGTTTCAACACCTCCATGAAATTTTAAGACTTTTTATAAAAAAATATATATATATATGTAAAAATATATATATCTCTATATATATATAAAGTGACGTTGTGGATGTTTCATCTTCGTCTTTGTCCAGAAATGCCCGTATGTGGTTCTATTCACACTGCCGCCCCCCTGTTTACTTCAAATAGATCTAAACCCTGGCAGGGTGACTTCTGCTATGCTAAAGCACTGTGTATCGTAAACAATCATTTACATTAAATATGGTTTTTACCACTTGCCGATCGGCCTGCAGTAAATTTTACTGCTGGCCGGCGGCTCCCCTGGGCACGTCGCGCCGAACTTCTGGGTTTACAGGCGCGTGCTCCCGGCCTCTCAAGTTGCGGTTTGTCAGCAGGCTCGCAGCCAATGCCTTTGGCTGTGAACCTGCTGATTGCCGTGGCTTATCACCACCCAGATCTGGCTTTTTTTTTTTTTTTTTTTTACTCCGTGATTTCACTTACTGTTTAGAGCTGAAATCCGGAAGAAAGGCCAGTCTGTAAGTGAGTAAAAGCAGCACACATACACTTGTTAGGCACACAGTTAAAGTGTTACTAAAACCAGTAATATTAAAATAGTTCCTCTGCCTCCCCACAGCTTATAAATCTTCTTTTTACATTAAAATACTGCCACTATATACCTTTTTTGCTGATCTGTATACCACAGTCACATGATAAACTGCACAGTTTGTCCAGTGGTGAATTCCAGGTTGGAGGAGATTTCCACTACAGCCTGTATGCACGCCCACATGTGTGATGTCAGTATCATGTGACCTGAACAGTTCAACTGAAACAGGAAATGTTCTCTCCAGCAATAGAAACCAAACTGAGCATGTGCAGGGCGGCTACCCTCACTGTATTATATGGCCTTGCCAAGATAGTCAGTGCAGAGGAAGAAGGATCTGTCCATATAGTGTCAAAGAGCCTTTTCACACAATGTGGAGGATTAACCCCTTAAATTCCACAGTGAGTATAATAAGCATGCTTTGCTGCATATATAGACAGATTTTACTGTTGTGGGTGTAGTAACACTTTAAAGTGTTACTACACCCACAACAGTAAAATCAGCCTGTGTATGCAGTAAAGCATGCTTGTTATACTCAGTGGTTAATCCTCTGCATTGTGTGAATAGGCTGTTTTATCCTATCTTCTCTGATCCTCCCCTTCTTGCATTGTCCCCAAAACATCTCCGGATACGAGTTAGTGGAGTGCACATGCTCAGATTTGTGTGTATTGCTAGAGGGTTTTTTTTGGTTTTTTTTTCTTGTTTTATAGAGAGTGCATGTGATCAGCACAGGGCCAATCGGCGCTGTCCAGACAGATAGTCAGGGGTCATGCAGTCTCATAGGACAGTCAGAGGAGAATTAAAACTCCTCCTACAAGCTTTAACCAGACACTGATGGAAGTCACAAGACTGCTATATACTGCTGATGAGAAAAGGTATTTAGCAGTTTATATTTACTAAAACTATTACATTTCCATGTTCTGTGTACTGTGAGAGACCAGATATGGTGAATGCAGGGTCCTGGGTTTAGTAACACTTTAAAGCGGGGGTCCACCTATCTATCGTTTTTTTTTTTTTTGGAGTTCATTCACAAACTTTTCTTCTCATGATTATCTACTCACATGTTCTGTGTAATAAGTCCGCCTGTGTCCGATTTCGTTGTAAAGAATAACTTATAAAATTCACTGAAGGCGGTTTCCATCTTCATTGTGGGCATTTGAAGCCCACAAGCATGTATTTCCTGGATGCGGTGAATGCTGTGCTCCCAGCATTCACCGAGATGTTGTGATGACGCTGTTGCACAATGCATGCTGGGAAGCCTGAGACTAGCTCCCAGGGGACTGTGGAGGTCTGGGAGAGGCTAGAAACACGCCTACTCCCATGGGAGGAAAAACAGGAAGTGCTAAGAAGAATAGAAAAATAAAAGGTAATTACGGCGATTTAAATTTTTTTACACAGCATGTCAGCATCTAGGCAAGGAAGAGAATGCATAGAGATAATGTTCAAAATTTGGGTGGAACCCCGCTTTAAAGTGATATTAAAGCTATTTTTTAATTTTTTTAAATAAATATACCTCATACTTACCAGCCCCGATCCATTTCTTCTGGAGTCCCCCCCCCCCCACTGGCGCTCTTGGCTCCCCCTCTCCAGCGAGTGCCCTCATAGGAAGCTGCTTCCTATGGGGGCACTTGCACAGGCTCGCTCCCAGGACAGCTCGGCCACTCCCTCGTCACTGGATTGGATTGATAGCAGTGGGAGCCAATGGCTCCTGCTGCTATTGATCTTCCCAGTGAGGAGGGGGAGAGCCGCTGTTCTCATGCACATTGCTGGATCAGGAATGGGCTGAGGGTAAGTATGGTGGGGGGATTCTGTTACAGAGAAGGTTTTTTTTTTTACATTTTGAGCCCTTGCACACTGGGGCGGTTTGCAGGCGCTATTGCGCTAATAATAGCGCCTGCAAACCGCCCCGAAAGTGCCGCTGCTGTGTATCCAGTGTGCAAGCCCCGAGGGCTTGCACACTGGAGCAATGCGCTGGCAGGACGGTAAAAAAAGTCCTGCCAGCAGCATCTTCGGAGCGGTGAAGGAGCGGTGTGTATACCGCTCCCTTACCGCTCCTGCCCATTGAAATCAATGGGACGGCGCGGCTATACCGCCGGAAAAGCGCCTCTGTAGAGGCGCTTTGCGGTGGTATTTAACCCTTTCTCGGCCGCTAGCGGGGGGTAAAACCGCCCCGCTAGCGGCCGCATACCGACGGCGGCGTTTTACCACCGACGCCGCCCCCGCCCCAGTGTGCAAGGGCTCTAATGCATAAAGGTCAAAAGCCTTTGGAACCACTTTTACCCTTTGATTGCCCTCCGGATCACTTGTCACCCAGTCAGTGTCATTAGTACAGTGACAGTGTTATCACTGATCACCGTATTAGTGTCACTAGCGGCATCAAATCGTGTCAGTTAGCGCCAGTCACTGATTGCCTATCACACTATCACAGTCACACTATAAGTCGCTGATCACCATCATTACTAGCATAGTGTCTGTCCGGATCAGTATCCTGGTCACGGTCAGAACTATATTAGTGTCCCCAAAAACACAGTGTTAGCAGAATCAGCCCCCCCCAGCACTTGCACATGTAGCAGAATACATTTTGGCCTAAATTTAGGAAGAAATTTGATATGTTTTAAAACAGACTTCGGAGGTTTTTTTCAAAATTTGTGGTCTTTTTTTTTTCTTTTATATAATAAAAAAATAAAAAAACCCAGTGGTGATCAAATACCACCAAAAGAAAGCTCTATTTATGTGAAAAAAGTAATGATCGAAATGTTATTTGGGTATAGTGTTGCATGACCAAGCAATTGCCAGTTAAAGTAGCGCAGTGCTGAATAGCAAAATAAAAATAAAATGCTTGGTCATGAAGGGGGGTAAAACCTTCCAGAGGTCAAGTGGTTAATTTTGTTTTCCTATCTCAGTGCTGCTGCTCTCCTTCAGCCACTTCTCAGCCACACACACTCACTGCAGCGTTGGCGGTACTTCATTGCTCTGGACTGACTCCCCCGATAGTGACCGCAGTGGACCCTGGACTGGCTCCCCCCCCGATAGTGACCACAGTGGACCCTGGACTGGCTCCCCCGATAGTGACCGCAGTGGACCCTGGACTGGCTCCCCCCCCCGATAGTGACCGCAGTGGACCCTGGACTGGCTCCCCCCCCCGATAGTGACCGCAGTGGACCCTGGACTGGCTCCCCCCCCCGATAGTGACCGCAGTGGACCCTGGACTGGCTCCCCCGATAGTGACCGCAGTGGACCCTGGACTGGCTCCCCCGATAGTGGCTGCAGTGGACCCTGGACTGGCTCCCCCGATAGTGGCTGCAGTGGACCCTGGACTGGCTCCCCCGATAGTGACCGCAGTGGACCCTGGACTGGCTCCCCCCCCCGATAGTGACCGCAGTGGACCCTGGACTGGCTCCCCCCCCCGATAGTGACCGCAGTGGACCCTGGACTGGCTCCCCCCCCCGATAGTGACCGCAGTGGACCCTGGACTGGCTCCCCCGATAGTGACCGCAGTGGACCCTGGACTGGCTCCCCCGATAGTGGCTGCAGTGGACCCTGGACTGGCTCCCCCGATAGTGGCTGCAGTGGACCCTGGACTGGCTCCCCCGATAGTGGCTGCAGTGGACCCTGGACTGGCTCCCCCACCCCGATAGTGATCGCAGTGGACCCTGGACTGGCTCCCCCCCCCCCCCCCCCCGATAGTGACTGCAGTGGACCAGGCCTGTGCAATGTGTGTCCGCATGGCTGATTGAATTGATTGGGTGACAACACAGGAGTACAACTGGGAGACGGTTGTTTGCCCTACAACAGGAAGTACCTGATGGCAGGATCATCGGGTATTCTTCCAATTGAATTTGCAGATTTAGAAAGTTTGGAAACCACTTTTTTTTTAAAAATGACAATAACTTGTTACCACTTCTATGAGAGTTCAGGGGTTAGGTTTAGATCTATTTTAAAACAAAACTGGTCACAAAATAAATCTCCATTGGCATTGTATAAAAAGCTTCCTGGCTTTATGGGGTCTTTCTACATACCGAACAGTCACATGTTTTAGAAGTAATGCAGACTACAGAACACCTACCACTTATGTGATGGAGAGTGGGAGCTGCTCTGTAGTCCAGCAGGGGACAAAGCTGTCCAGTTGGTTGCTGTGCTGTCAGTTTGCGCCCTTAGCCACGCCCACTTCGTTCCCATGCTCTCCCAAGACTAATGGCTGCTACAGGAAGATGACATTCGTCCCAACCGTGGTGCTTGATCTGAAAAGAAATGACAGAACTGCTGAGCTCATTACTTACTTTTCAAGGCTACTTATTCTTTGTGGGGCATTTTTTTTTGGACTCGGGGACACTTGCCAAATGCCAGCCGAATACTGGTCACATGATGCAATGGCCTGTGCCAATTGCCTTTATTGCACCTCCATTCGCTGTGTCTCCAATCTCAAAGCCTACCTTCTGTTACCTAAAGCAATGCTGGTCACCTAACAGTTTGAATTGGTGTGACCCAACAATATGTACCCTCCCCCCAACAAGAACATCAAAGACAGGTGGCATCATGACGGGCTTCTTTGGCATGGAAACATGGACATGCATGTGACATTGGCATGGACTTTGGACTTTGCACTTCACTGTCCATCTTCTCCAATAAACAGATGTAGAAAAAGAGGGGGGAGGGGATTATAGAGGTTGATTTACTAAAACTGGTGGGTGCAAAATCTGGTGCAGCTGAGCCAATCGGCTTCTTCAATTAAGTCTTGACAATAAAACCTGGAAGTGGATCGGTTTCTATGCAGAGCTGCTCCCGATTATGCACTCTCCAGATCTAGTAAATCAACCCCACTGTATATACACTCACTGGCCACTTTATTAGGTACACCTGTTCAATTGGTTGGTAACACAAATTGCTAATCAGCCACTCACGTGGCAGCAACTCAATGCATTTAGGCATCTAGACGTGGTGAAGACGACTTGCTGAAGTTCAAACAGAGCATCGGAATGGGATTTAGGTAACACTGAACGTGGCATGGTTGTTGGTGCCAGATGGGCTGGTCTGAGTACTTCAAAAACCACTGATCTATTGGGATTTTCACACACAACCATCTCTCCGGTTTACAAAAAATGGTCAGAAAAAGAGAAAATATCCAGTGAGCGGCAGTTGTGTGGGGGAAAATGCCTTGCTGATGTCAGAGGAGAATGGGTGAACTGGTTATAGATGATAGAAAGGCCAGAAGAACAGTAACTTAGATAACCACTCGTTACACCCAAGGTATGCAGAATACCATCTCTGAACACACAACACATCGAACCTTAAAGCAGATGGGCTACAGCAGCGGAAGACTACACCAGGTGCCACTCCTGTCAGCTAAGAACATTAAACTGAGGCTTCAATTCGCACAGGATCACCAAAATTAGACAATAGGGGATTGGAAAAGCGTCGCCTGATCTGATGAGTCTCGATTTCAGCTGCGACATTCAGATGGTGGGGTCAGAATTTGGCATAAACAACATGAAAGTATGGATCCATCCTCTAATTAGTGACGCGAATGTCCGGTGGAGGGATATATGGATATATACAGAGTACAACATGAAAGTATGGATCCATCACCGGTTCAGGCTGGAGGTGGTGGTGTAATGGTGGGGGGGATATTTTCTTGGCACACTTTGTCCTCTTAGTACCAATAGAGCATCGTTTATACACCACGACCTACCTGAGTATTGTTGCTGACCATGTCCATCCCTTTATGACTACAGTGTCCTCATCTTCTGATGGCTCCTTCCAGCAGGATAATGTCACAAAGCTCCGATCATCTCACCACTGGACAATGAGGTCTCTGTACTCCAATGTCCTCCACACTCACCACATCTCATCCAATAGAGTACCTTTGGGATGTGGTGGAAGATTTGAAACCATGGATGTGCAGCCGACAAATCTGCAGCAACTGTGTGACGCTATCAGGTCAATATGGACCAAAATCTCTGAGGAATGTTTCCAACACCTTGTTGAGTATATGCCACCAAAAAAGAAGGCAAAAGGAGTCCGACCTGGTACTAGCAAGGTGGACCTAATAAAGTGTCCGATGAGTGTACATTTCCCTGACCCTACACTGCAGGGGGTGCCATTACTATCCTTTTCGGTGAGATCCTGGGAATCACTAACTACTGAAATCTCATGTAAAGACTCTCCAGAAAAGTCCAATAGCATCTTCTTGTGAGATTTGGGGTACTGGCCATTCTCTGGGATCTCACTGGAAAAAGATGGCAGCATCACCGGTGCCTAGGCACTATAAACAGGGTTTTGGGGGGGGGGGGTTAAGGAAAACTTTTTTTTCACATTTTTTTTTTTCCTATAGCATTATAAGGGGGGATGTGGCTCAACCCACACCCCTCCCCCCCCCCCCCCCCCCCCAAAAAAAAAAAAAAAACAGACTTATCCTTTGTTGGTGCTTCAAGGTATTTCCGGTGATTTGTGTTAAAATTCAAACCTATTTATTAGACTTTAAAATGATGTCAGCTTGTTTTTTGCACCTTGAGACCATCAGAAGATCCAGAGTTATGACGCAGGGGGACCTCAGAGAACTTGCTGGGGACCTGTGTTCGATCACTTGGGGTATTAGCCTTCCTAATTGGTTCTATTTTTTTTAAATAAAAGAATGATTTTCAATGTGCTTTGAAAGGATAGTGCAAAATCATGTGACACCGGGGGGCTTATTCCCTTCAGTGACCTCTCTTTTGAATTGCGGTTCCCTTGTATGTCTTTGATAGAACAATAATCATAGTTTAATTGAGATAAGGCCTTTAGGTAGAGATGAAAGCTCTGACTGATGTACCGGGGGACCTAATCCTTTGATTATTATTGGTGAACACTTTGTAGTTGTTTCATAGGAACACAATTTAGGGTATCTTAGAAAGAAGATGGTGTGAAGACTAGCAGCCCCTTAAAGGAGACCTAACATGATAAAGTAAAACACTAACGTTAAGTAGTTGGGAGTGTTGGCCCTTCCTTCTTCCTAGTTTTGAGGGATGTTCTTTAAATCCTGATAAGGGTCTCCTGTCTCCCACTGGTTCATGTTTTCATGGTAAGACCAAGACTCTGGATGTTCTTAGGCTGAAATGGCTCAGAGAACTATAGCACATTCTGGTGGTTGTATTGGAGAATTGAACTCTGAACTAGTTGGGGGGTCTTTTTCTAACTGGTTCATGCCTTGTATTTCTGAAGTAGATGAACCAGCACCTCACTGTGTGAGCAAAGGTGGTAGCTTGGAGGGTAAGAGCTCTGACTGGTCTGCTGGAGACCTGAGTTCAAATCCCTGTGAAGGAAAGCCTTGTGTGTCCCAGGTACTGTGCAGTGCCTGAGCCCTCTGATGGTTGGATGGGGCAGTGGAAATATTTCAGGCCCACTGCCCCATCATCAGAGGTTTCAGGCATTGTGTAGTACCCGGGGGTGAGGCAATAAAAACCTAAGTCCCTGCTTTTGGCATGGGCTGCCCCAGTAAGACAGCCTATTCTAATTATATATGTTGCAGTGATGTCACAGACCGTGGACCGAAGAGGAGGGGTGTCCACAACCTAATGTGATGCCCACACATGTTACAGGCCTGTGGGGGCCTGGGACTGGAGCAGACTGGTGGGTTGTCCATGGCCTCCAGACTTTCACTCAGAGATTTGAACTCGGGTCTACGGCGCTCTGGGTCAACGCTCTTATTCTCTGAGCTACTTGCCTCCGCTTCGTAACCAGCATGTTCGTTCTTCTATTTCAGGAGTGTAAAGTCATCACAAATTCAAAAAAAAAACACCAAGATTCGAACCTGTGACTCTGAAAACACCACCAGGCCAGGAGTTGGCTGCTAAACCCCTGAGCTACAGCACAGCTCTGGCTGATGGTTTTAGCAGCAAGGCCTTTAAAGTGTTAGCAGTCAGCTAATTGACATCATAATATCTTATCAGTTCATTTTGTCTGCTGTCTGTGATCTACAATTCTACATTTAACAATATTCCTAATGACATATTTTACCCAGGTAGGTGAAAAGTGGGACTTAGAATATTTTTTCCCTATATTTATGGGACGGCCTATGAACTCTGGTCAGTGATTTAGCAGCCAGAATCACAATTTAGTAAATATAATGATTACTGATCAATGAATGATGTGCTCTATATCACCTCATTGGCAGACTTAAGGAGGGTTAGCAGTGTGTGATCCTGCAATCTTTCCCAGCACAATATTTGTAACGATCGATCTAGGATAAACGTGAGATCTAGGATATTTTTTATTTATGGATCTGCTGTGAAAACGTTTAGCAGATGGATTGTTGAACTCTATTTTTGGATAGGCAGGTTGGGTAGAGTTAGACCCCTTTCACACTGAAGCGCTGATAAAACATCCGCTAAAGCGCCGGTCCTTTTAGCAGTGATTTTCTGGGCGCTAGCGGTTCGCTTTTTTTTTTTAAGGTCACCTGACAACGGGATATTTATTAAAAAAAAAAGACCTGCTTTGCGGCACTTTCGAAGTATTTTTAAGGTGCTTTGGAAGCGCTGGCCATTCTTTTTAATGGGCAGGGGCGTTTTTGGAGTGCTATTTACAGCGTTTCAAACACGCCCCAAAGATGCTGCTTGCAGGCCTTTTTCTGTCGTCCCGCAAGCACACCGCCCCAGTGTGAAAGCAAATGAATGGGAGACAGTTTTCAGGCACTTTTCTGACACTATTTTTAGCGCTAAAACGCTTGAAAACTGCCTCAGTGTGAAAGGGGTCTTCATAATGAGAGGGAGACTTATTTATTCTTAGAGCCGGCCCAAACGGTTACTAACCAGGACTGGTAGTAGATGTGGTGTTGTTGTACTCTAAAATATGTCAATATATCCAACATGGTGGAAATGATTAACCATCCTACCCACACACAAGGGGAGATTTACTAAGACTGGAGGACTCAGAATCTGGTGCAGCTGTGCACGGGAGCCAATCAGGTTCTAACATCTGCTTGTTCAATTAAGCTTGGACAAAAAAACAAAAAACTGGAAGCTGATTGGCTACTATGCATGGCTGCACCAGATTTTGCATTCTCCAGTTTGAATTCCCAAAGTGTTCCAGGCGCCGTATAGTAGCTGCACCCTCCGCTCCTGGGAAAAGGAAGCGGGGCTTGAAATATTTCCAACTGTCCTATTCAACCAACAAGGGGATCCGGCGCTGCTCAGCACTGGGGTCACACAAGACTCTCCCTCAGAGACATATTAGAACGCGGGCAGGACTTACACATTAACAATCATGAGGAACTCACAAAAAAAAAAAGGTAAGGTCAGATTGATGTGCAACTTTGTCTATTGCCCACAAGGTGGCGCAATACAAACAGAGACCTTGAATCAAACCAACTCTGCAGCATTCATTCCCAATAAAAATATATCCTAAAGGCAAAGCTTCTTCTTTCTTTCTTTTAATATATATATATATATATATATATGGAGAGGGATTAGAATACCTGTCAGTTTTTATTGCTGTTAGGGAGACTCACCCTCTCGATTTGCTCTGTTTACCTTTATCATTAAAAGTGAAAGAAATTCACACATTTTGGGCTGACATCAGAACACTTATAAAGGGGAAACCTTCCAACGGGGACACTGGTGACACACTAGGATTCCCCCACTTCAGAGGGATTTCCTCTCACTTTCTGTTTTGGCTATGGGGCAGGAAATAAAGTGAAATTTCTCCAATGAGGGGAAAAAGATGGGGGGGGGGGGGTACCTGACAGGGGTCATAACCCTCCTTTACTCTATCCAAAGAGGAAAAAAAAAAGTCTTGCCTTTAGGTACTCTTTAGTTTTAACACAACACAAGGCAAAGTGGACTGAAGGCTTCTCCACGCAGTTGTCTAATGAGCCTGCTCATACGGGAAAAAGACTGACGATGTACCATTAGCCTCCAGAAATATGACCACCAGAACACAGCTATTTCCACCATACTACTTACAAGTAATGAAATAAAGACAACTTTCCTCCATGCTGTAGCTGGGTAAAGGACAGATCACACAACCCAAGATTCCTTTCTGTCAGCGTCGCCAACACGACTCCTGGGGGATCCTGACATCCCTGAACCCAGTGACTGAGATTAGCCAGCACAAAGCTGGGATTGTATATGTTAGGGATCAACCGATTATCGTGACGGATGATTATTGCGGGCTGATATCAGCATTTTCTGAAAAATCGGTATCGGTCACAAACTAGACCGATATTACCGACAATGGTCTCCGTGGGCCACGGCTATCTTTTTGGGGCCCAGAAGACGGCAGACCCATTGCGCAGTCATTACGCCTCCGTGCGCTGGGCTTAATGTTCTGACCCTGACAGGCCTCTCTCGACACTCGGACTGACACGCCAGCCAGCAACCCACCCACAGGAAGGTGCCAGGCCAGCCAGCAGCCACCCACAGCAAGGGGCCAGGCCACTGAGGCCAGCAGCCACCCACCCACAGCAAGGTGCCAGGCCACTGAGGCCAGCCAGCCAGCAGCCACCCACCCACAGCAAGTTCATGCAAGTATGGTGTGAAGAACGAGCCCTTAATGTTTAATTTTAATAAACATTAACATGTTCAGTTTATAACAAATTTGTGCATAAAATTGCTGTTATTTTTGAAAAGTTTAAAATGTACAAAATATCAGGACATAATATCAGCCATTGGTAAGAGAGGTGGCCAAAATGTCCGTATTGTATTGGCAACGAAAAAACGATATCGGTCGATCCCCAGTATATGCATTAGGCATCACTTAAAGAGAAACTTCAGCTGTTTTTTTTTAAATAATATTTTAGCTGCTGACTTTTAAAAATCAGATATCAACCAGTGCTTGGGGCATCAGCGATGTCAATTCCTATTACTGCTGTCCACATCTTGGGACACGGGAACCAGCTGTGGCTTCCTGAGGAACCACAGCCGAAACCCCCACTGCACATGCACAAGCTGGCATGGCTCTTCGTGAATGGTATTGCAGCCTCCTGGGACATGTGACATGCCCCAGGAGGCAGCAAGAGGTGAGGGGGCGGAAGTGGGAACGGGTACCAATTAAAAATAAATAATGGGTACTAGCCCCCCACCACACAGAAAAAACTGTAACTCAGAGACTAGGGGAAGGGAGCCAACCAATGGGACTTTACTGCTTTAAAGTTCTTGTTTTCTTGGCAACAAGACTCTTGAAGGTTCTGACACAACGATGAAAAAAGAATCTGATGGGTTGTTAGGGGCAACAAAAGCACTTTACATGAAAGTCATTTAGTTGCTATGGACTACACCTCCACGTGGTACTGTAAGTCAGGCCATCAGAGCAATCAAATCTGTAAATAGTACAGGTACCTATGGACATCACACCACAGCCTTTCAACGCAGCTGGACCAAGCAATGATCTAGCAGTGGTAAGTAGGAACAAAAGTAAAGAGAGCCATCAGAACACCTTGCCCAATTACTATTATCCCCCTCGCCTCCTGGAATGTCATGTACATGCAAATATTTGATAGACTGCTCTGGAAAAGTGTGCCCACCAATCCGTTTACCTTTAACACTGAGTACATTGGCTAACTCAAGAACCTGTACAGTTGGAACAGATGAAAACATATAAATGTTCACCATTCACAAAGTCTGCCATCTCTTTTTTAGTTAGGGTGGAGTAACCCTTTAATGCAGGGCATAAAATGACTGGCAGCGTGGCAGATCTTTTCATAGAATTCTATTTTTATATTTTAACAATTAAAATCTTCTGACTCTCCTGAGGCACAGTTCACATATATGCAAATCGGATAAGTTTTTTTTAAAGTGGAGGTCCACCCACCGCTGCAAAAATTAAAAGCCAGCAGCTACACATACTGGGGCATCTAAATTTTAATAATCGGACACTTACCTGTCCTGGAGTCCAGCGATGTCGGCGCCACAGATGATGTTTCCATCAGCTGTCAGGGGATGCCGCCGCCATTGCAGGTGAGGGAAACCAGCAGTGCAGCATTACGGCTGCACGCCGGGTCCCTACTGCGCATGCGCGAGGCACCGCTGCGCTCTACTACTGGTCCCATGGCAGGGGAAGGAGGAGGGAGCCGAGCTGCTGACGTAATGCGCCGCGACCCAGACTCCAGGAAGTGGGGACAAGGTACCTGTCAAAGACAGATATCCACTCCTCCTCCCCCTCACCCCCGAAAGGTGCCAAATGTGGCACTGGAGGGGGGAGGAGACAAATGAGCGCAAGTTCCACTTGTGGGTGGAACTCCGCTTTAACCACATCACCAATCTTGTCTGAAAATATCACCCAAATCGTCCTCTCCGCTCTTCTCAAGCTCTATACTCTATAGTCTCCTCCTACCATGCTCGTCTCCAGGATTTCTCCAGAGCCTCTCCCATCCTCTGGAACTCTCTACCTCCACCGGTCTGGCTATCCCCTACTCTACCTACCTTGAAGCGAACCCTGATAACTCATCTCTTCAGGAAAGCCTATCACATCTCCAACTAATCTTTTACCACTTCCATCAGCTCATTCCCCACAGTTACAACCTTTTGTACCACCTGCCCCACCCTATTAGATTGTAAGCTCTTCTGAGCAGGGCGCTCTTAATTCTCTTGTATTTTATTGTATTATAACTGTATTGTCTCCTTTTTATACTGTAAAGCGCTGCATAAACTGTTGGCACTATATAAATCCTGTATAATAATAACCACATCCATTTTGCATAACATGTGAATCGGACAGGCTTTCAATGTAGCATATTCATCCATGCCTGGGGCAGCTGTGGTCCATTTCTGAAAAGGGTCCTGTGTGATTTTGGGTTCGGTTTAGGTGAAAACTCAAGTAAAAATTTGCACCTGAACCAGTGAACAAAACCGCCCCGGACTTCGTACTCCAAACCGCACATGTGTGAACCCAGCCTAACTCAAAAAAGAAAAAGGGGGTTGGTAATGACAGTCCCCCATATGCCTCTCACAAAAGGTTTGCTACAACTTCAGGCTAGCGTTTTTCATTTTTAATATTCTTTTTCACCACTAGATGTCCTCAGTCTTTCACACCCAGTATAACTAAATCCAGATGAGTATGGGGCATCATGGACCCCCCCCCCCCCTTCCCCAGGGGGCATTACCATTGCACCCCATACTCGCATACAATCATGCATAGAGCCGCTCACCATTGAGGACTGCCCAAGCACCATAGAAGAGGTGAAGAAGAAGTGGGCCCAGTGTGTCCTGTGACCTACAAGAATGGTAGTAAAGCACAACCATTGTGTGGAGCAGGAAGAAGAGGATTTGTATGTACAGATTAAGACAAGGTCGAGACAAATGTCAACTTTACTTTATACAATCAGGTAGTAATTTTACAAAGTGACAAACCCCAGTTTGCCACAGGTCCTCTTCATGGAATGCAAACAGCAAATCAAGCCCTTCAAAATAATCACGTGTTTTCTCAACCAATGGAAAAACGAGTAAGAAAAAGAAGAAAAAAAAAAAAAGAAGATATATATATAGTTCTATACATAAGTATATATAACAATAATGGCAGGCTTGGTGTGGAATTGGCGTCTTTGCATGCGGCGCGGTGAAGGGAGGAAGAAGATGAGACAGGCCACTTGTAGAGTTCTTAACAAAACTGCAAAGGAAGAAGATGCATAAACGTTAATAGCAAAATCAAAACAAATCTATTAAAGAGATCCTGGCGCTAGATAAATTATTTCAACAACAATCTTTCCATAAGATTATATGTGTATATAAAAGGTTTTGTAAAAGCCTCCCTTGT
Source organism: Aquarana catesbeiana (assembly GCF_042186555.1). NCBI lineage: Eukaryota > Metazoa > Chordata > Amphibia > Anura > Ranidae > Aquarana > Aquarana catesbeiana. Next base: position 23,520,664 of record NC_133335.1, on the reverse strand, counting down.
GTAGACATCCAAAAGCCCTGAGACTGCTGCTGGGCACCGCCATCTTGGATGTGATCTTAGCATACTCCGAGCTGTCACTCAAGTCACAATTTATAGTATTCCGTCTTCCCTCCTTTCCCAGCAACTACACAGACGCTTATGTGGAAATGTGAGTGCAGGGGCGGAAGAGCTGGAAAACCAGCAGCCGTCCGACTCCCGATCAGCGCTCTCAGTCAATGGCAGAGAGCGCTGATCAGAGTCAGAACACAGCTCAGTGAGAGAGATTGCTGAACTAACCTTGCATGATTGGTACAGCGGCCCCGACCGGAGCTGACAGGTTTTTTTTAATTCAACCCATGGGGTTAAACAAAAAAAAAAAAAAATAATAATAGAGAGTGTACCCGGCTTTAGCCAGCCGCTCCTGCCCCCTCCACAGCCCAGCGCTCCAGTGAGCCCTGGATTGAAAGTCACGGCTCTCTGCAGGCTGAAGACTGAGAAACCAAGCGGTGTTTGATTGCTCAGTTCTCGGTATTCAAGGCAGCAGGTGCTGCAGCCATCTAGGCGAGTATAATGGGGTTTTTGTTTTAAAGCCATACTTCACTTTTCATTTTTCTGTGCTTTTATGTACATTTCCTTCCAGGAGAAGTAGTCATATTTGCTAGCAAGTTCACCGGCACATTACAAGCAAAGAAAATAATTTATGGAAAGGAAAAGCGCTGCAAAGTAAGCAATTTAAATATTTGTTACCTACCATTTTTTACCAAGTTAGGTCTCTAAAGAAAACCTGTTCTGAAAATACCTGGGCACCACTGCTGACCTCTTCTTATAATGCTAGTGGTCTGTCTGTCACCCTTATCCTCTGCTCTCAATGCTTTCTGAGGCACTTGCCAACTGCTTTTTAAACAAAAAATATATTTACAATTTGTACTCCTTGCCTATGATCCTGTTTCTTGTGGAGCCATTCTCTTGCCATCTTTCCCAACTTCTTAGCAACACACAAAACTTCAGTTGCTGAGATAATGATCCACTTTTAGTTCTTCCATTCTGCAGCCGTCGCCAAAAGTTTTGAGAATGACACAAATATTAAAAATTTTCACAAAGTCTGCTGCTTCAGTTTTTAAGATGGCAATTTGCACAATGTTATGAAGAGTGATCGGATGAATTGCAAAGCCCCTCTTTGCCATGAAAATGAACTTAAAGTGATACTAAAGTCCCCTTTTTTATTTTCTTTAAAAATAACATGTCATATTTACCTGCTCTGTGTATTGGTTTTGCACAGAGCAGCCCAGATCCTCCTTTTCTCTGGTCCCTCGCCGGCTCTCTAGGCCCCCCTCCCTCCTGTTGAGTGCCCCCACAGCAAGTGGCCTGCTATGTGGGCACAGCATGTTGGGCACCTGAGCATGAGCTGCGGTTCGTCCCCGCCCCCTCTCCTGATTAGCTAACTTTGATTGACAGCAGCGGGAGCCAATGGCACCGCTGCTGTGTCTCAGCCAATCAGGAGGGAGAGTCCCAGGCGGCCGAGGCACTTGTACAACATCGCTGGTTCGAGATGGGGCTCAGGTAAGTATTAGGGGGGGCTGCTGCACACAGAAGGGTTTTTTTTATCTTAATGCATAGAATGCATTAAGATAAAAAAAAAACCTTCTGCCGTCACTTTAATCCCCCAAAAAACATTTCCACTGCAGATCAGCCCTGCAACAAAAAGGACCAGATGACATCATGTCAGTGATTCTCTCGTTAACACAGGTGTCAGTGTTGACGAGGACAAGGCTGGAAATCACTCTGTAATGCTGACTGAGTTAGAACAGTCTGGAAGCTTTAATAGGGGGGTGGTGCTTGAAATCATTGTTTTTTTTTCTCTGTTCACCATGGTTACCTGCAAGGAAACACATGCAGTCATCATTGCTTTGCACATTCAAAGGCAAGGATATTGCTGCTACTAAGATTGCACCTAAATCAACCATTTATGGGATCTTCAAGAACTTCAAGGAGAGAGATCTAATTGTTGTGAAGACGGTTCCAGGGCACCCAGGAAAGTCCAGCAAGAGCCAGGACCATCTCCTACAGTTGATTCAGCTGCGGGATCGGTGGCACCACCAGTGCAGAGCTTGCTCAGGAATGGCAGCAGGCAGGTGTGAGTCCATCTGCATGTACAGTGAGAAGAAGACTTTTGGAGGATGGTCTGGTGTCAAGAAGGGCAGCAAAGAAGTCACTTATCTCCAGGAAAAACATCAGAGACAGACTGATATTCTGCAAAAGGTTCAGGGATTGGACTGCTGAGGACTGGAGTAAAGTCATTTTCTCTGATGAATTCCCTTTCCGATTGTTTGGGGCAAAAACCTTGTCGGAGAAGAATAGGGGGCGCTACTATCAGTCCTGTGTCATGCCAATAAAAAAGCATCCAGAGACCATTCATGTGTGGGGTTGCTTCTCAGCCAAGGGAGTGAGGGGGCTCACTCACAAGTTTGTCTAAGAACACAGCCATGAATAAAGAATGGTACAAAAACATCCTCCGAGAGCAACTTCTCCCAACCATCCGAAAACAGTTTGGGGATGAACAATGCCTTTTCCTGCATGATAGAGCACCTTGCTATAATGCAAAAGTGATAACGTGATAAAGTGGCTTGGGGGAACAAAAAAATAAATCAAAATTTTGGGTCCATGGCCAGGAAACTCCCCAGACCTCAATCCCATTGAGAACTTGTGGTCAATCCTTAAGAGGCGGGTGAACAAAAAACCCCACAAATTATGACAAACTCCAAGCATTGATTATGCAAGAATGGGCTGCCATCAGTCAGGATGTGGCTCAGAATTTGATGGACAGCATGCCAGGGAGAATTGCAGGGGTCTTGGGGGGGGAAAAAAAAAAAAAAAAAAAAAGGGTCAACACTGCAAATATTGACTCTTTGCTTAATGTATTTGTAAAAAAAAAAAAGCCTTTGACCCTTATGAAATGCATGTAATTATACCATAGTAACATCTGACAAAAAAAAAAAAAAAAAAAAAAAAAAAAATCTAAAAACACTGAGGCAGCAAACTTTGTGAAAATTAATATTTGTATCATTCTCAAAACTTTTGCCCACCGCCGTACGGTCAAAAAAAGGTGTGCCTTTAAACCAACCATTATCAAGGAGACATTGGAACCCTAAGGTTCCTGTAGAGGTTGCTAGGGGCTCTTTCACCTCCCATTTGATAATGTCTGCAATTCTGGGGCCTACAACACTGATAATTTTAACTGTCTGTAAGTGGCATTCTTCCACTGACCACTAATGTAAGGGACATTCTTCCCACTGACCTCCAATGTAAGGGACATTCTTCCCACTGACCTCCAATGTAAGGGACATTCTTCCCACTGACATTTAATGTAAGGGACATTCTTCCCACTGACCTCCATTGTAAGGGACATCCTTCCCACTGACCTCCAATGTAAGGGACATCCTTCCCACTGACCTCCAATGTAAGGGACATCCTTCCCACTGACCTCCAATGTAAGGGACATCCTTCCCACTGACCTCCAATGTAAGGGACATCCTTCCCACTGACCTCCAATGTAAGGGACATCCTTCCCACTGACCTCCAATGTAAGGGACATTCTTCCCACTGACCTCCAATGTAAGGGACATTCTTCCCACTGACCTCCAATGTAAGGGACATCCTTCCCACTGACCTCCAATGTAAGGGACATCCTTCCCACTGACCTCCAATGTAAGGGACATTCTTCCCACTGACCTCCAATGTAAGGGACATTCTTCCCACTGACCTCCAATGTAAGGGACATTGGAACGCTAAGGTTCCTGTAGAGGTAGCTAGGGGCTCTTTCACCTCCCATTTGATGATGTCTGCAATTCTGGGGCCCACAACACTGATAATTTTAGCTGTCTGTAAGTGGCATTCTTCCACTGACCTCCAATGTAAGGGGCATTCTTTCCACTGACCTCCAATGTACGGATATTCTTCCCACTGACCTCCAATGTAAGGGACATTCTTCCCACTGACCACCAATGTAAGGAACATTCTTTGCTCTGACCCCCAATAATTTGATTTTAGAAATGGCTCCTTGAGACTAGAATACTATTTCCAGGGTTTCTCTGGGGTAAAATGGTTGAAAAAGTTGTTATAAAGCAGTGGTCATAAACTCCTGTCCTCAGGGCCCACTAACAGACCAGGTTTGCAAGATAACTGAAATACATCACAGGTGATATCATTTGCTGCTCAGTGATTGCAGTATTCTAGTCTGCATCTCCCCAAGGTAATACATAAAACCTGGCCTCTTAGTGGGCCCTGAGGACAGCGTTGATGACCACTGTTATAAAGGATTCACCTTTACATAAAAATATAACAAATGCACACCTTTTTGCAGGTAAAAAAAAAAAAAAAAAAATTTGCATTTATTCGTTTTTAAAACAGGAGCCTGGAAAGCTTTTCACCCGTGATCAGCAAATTGCAGTGATCACAGTCAGACTCCTGCACACACTGCCTACAGCTCTTTTGTCCATAACCGTGTACAGGCCATCAATGCAGAGCTATAGGCAGTGTGAGTGAGCTACGGGTGTGCTGATCAGCGTGCCCACAGTTCAATCAAACTACAAGTATGCCTGCCACCGTCGATGACGGTACTTGTAGTTTATCTATTAAAAAAAAACTATGAATGAATGAAACGGCTGTGTGGGCGAAGTGACAGCGGGTCCAGGGAGAGGTACCCTCATCCGCTGTGACGGGGGGGGGGGTGAGAGAGGTGCAGGAGCTGGAACAGGTTACATGTTCCACCCTAAAAATGGGTGAAACATATAACATGTCCAAAAGGTAAACTTATCCTTTAAACCAATGGTCTCCAAACTGTGGCCTGAGGGCCAGGCCCTTTGCTTGCTTTCATCTGACCCTTGGGGCACTATTTCATCCACTGATACCAACAATGGGGCTTAACTCCCCCCCACTGACATGAATGAAGGGGGAACATTTCCTCCCACTGACACCAACAATGGGGCACCATTCCTCCCAATGACACCAACAATGGGGCTCAATTAACAGGGCCAATTTCCTCCCAATTGCACCAATAATGGGGTGCAATTACTCTCACTGAAACAAGCAATGGGGCATCATTTTTTTCCCCATTGACGTCGGGACCTTTTCTACTCCCACTGGCCAGAGTCCGGCCCTCCTAAAGTCTGAAGGATTGTAAACTGACCCTTTGTTCAGAAAGTTTGACACCCCTGCTTTAAACCAATCCAAAGATGAATAATCATGTAAGGCTAGACCTTATTAAAAGTGAATGACATTAAGGAGGTTGCAAACCTCAGAAGAAAAAAAACCCTGTAAGACAAAAGGCATAATGAGCTAGTATGCATTGCATACTAGCTCGTTATGAAACGCCTACCTTGGATCAAAGCTGTTTCGCTAGACGGCTGACATTTTCCCTGGAGTTTCTTCCGGGTTCGAGAGCTCCGGCGCTGTGATTGGCCGGAGCCACGATGACGTCCCTCCAGCGCATATGCATGGGAGCCTCCGTTCGCGGCACGGGGCTTGGAAGGAAGGCCACCCGTGGCCGTTCCTTCAGAGCGCATGCGCCAGTGATGTCACTGACTGCATGCAGTGTAAATATCCCCTAATCAGTACACGTTTAGGAGATATTTTCACTACCTATAGGTAGCCTTATTATAGGCAAATGTCTGCAGAGGAAGTTTTCTTCCTCTTTAAGCAGCACAGAGAAGACTGCCAACTGTTCAATGTGAGCCTATGAATCTTGGCTGACAGTAGGGATGGATGGCAATCCATCACATTGCACAAAAGCAAACATACAAATGGATTGTTAGTGCAAACATTCATACTATATTAGTTTGACAATCATGACAGGTCCTCTTTAAACTGACATGGTCTATCAGCCAAGTAATACGTTCCCTCCTGGCGTTCCTCTCCACCTGGTTGCCTGCTAACCAACAGATGTCAGATTGCGATAGGTTAAAACCTTTGTCACATCATAACTGCTGTCTGTGTCCTAGTCAGCAATATTCCCACTCACTTCCAGTCCCAATGATTACACAGGAAGTGAAAAGAAATCTCCCCCAGCAGGGACACAGACAACAACAAAACCTTACAGAGGTTCTAACCCCTCACTGCTTTAGTCCCAGCTCCCTTGCTCCTATGGTCTACCATAGCTAGTGAGGGGGTCACCAGTGGGGTACTTATGGTTCAGGAGTGCGGAATGGATGGGGGGGGGTTGAGCGTCTAGAGAAGTGGCTGCTATAACCTAGGAGCTGAGTTCCTGAGGCTGTGTCGCTGTAGAGGAGGCAGCCAGAATGCAGCAATGTGCGTTCTTGGTGGATTGAGTGGGCACCATCTAGGAGTAGTGATGGTTAGCTCACCCTTCTGAGAAAAATTCAGATAGGAGGGAAAAAAAAAAAAAACTCCAAAATTCAAACCAAACATGCCCCAAGAAGTAAAAAAAAAAAAAAAAGACAAAATAGCCGGGGTTACCACCATAAAGTGAATAACTCCCAAATTCTCTGCCCACTAAACTGCAGACAGGAAAACCCTCATCCATGCCCCCAAGTATATCAAAAGGTCAAAATGATGGGCATATCCCCCGAATGGGTCTTCAGGGTCTCGGGACCATAGAAATGGACCAGCTATACCCAGCAGCTAACGTCACACATCGCATCTTGTGCCAAAGGGAAAGTCTATTGCAGGATCCAGTGCATAAAGCAAACAACACAGGCTGATCCCATACAGAGGGGTGGGGGTACGATCCTCAGCGTACAACCAAGCTGTAAACTGCTAGGCAGCATAAGGCAATAAGCAGTTGGATGTTGACAGAAGTTTCAAATGAAAAAGACATTTCAAAATATTTAGAAAAGAAAAATTATTTCTCAAAGAGAAGAATAGGTCCATCATCTAGGGACACTAGCAAAAAAAAAAAAAAAAAAAAAAAAAAAAAAAAACCCTTTCCCAAATGGGCAGGGTTATATGGGTATGCTGTAGGGGCATAGGCGGGGTTATATAAGTACGCTCTAGGGGCATGCTGTAGGGGCAAGGTTATATGGGTTACATTCTAGGGGCATGGGCGGTGTTATATGGGTACGCTCTAGGGGCATGGGTGGGGTTATATGGGTACGCTCTAGGGGCATAGGCGGGGTTATACAAGTACGCTCTAGGGGCATGGGCAGGGTTACATGGGTACATTCTAGGGGCATGGGTGGGTAAGCTCTAGGGGCAGGGTTATATGGGTATGCTGTAGGGGCATAGGTGGGGTTTTATAAGTATGCTCTAGGGGCATGGGCAGGGTTACATGGGTACGCTCTAGGGGCAGGGGTGGGGTTATATGGGTACGCTCTAGGGGGCAGCCCTGCCAGTGCCCATCACCTGAAGGTGCCATAATATAACCTGTGGTCTATGAATACAAATCCTGTTTGGTGGACTGTATGAAGTGTGGGCTGGAGTCAGATTTAAACATTTGAAAGCAATGTAGAGATTAGCGATGAAGCTTACTTTCCAGCGGTTTCCGCACTCATTGCACAGAACAAATGTAGTCATCGGTTCATCAGCGCTGCGTGTCTGCACCTAAAAGAGACAAACATTTTTCAACATATAACGAAAATTTTACATTTTTTTGTACACATACTAAAAGGTGGCGATTTTTTAAATTACATTATATTCCCACACATTATACCAAACATTTACCAAATAGCCCCTGGCACATGTGACTTTATCTCTAAGAGAACCTGTGCTTAGCCAATATTGACAACACTTGATTCCTCAACAATCCTCTCCTAGCGTGTGATGACGCGTTGTGCCTTCCCACAATGCATCACTTGGTGTCTCAGTGGCCAATGATCAGCTCCGAACACGGCCATTTGGCATCAGGGGAAGTGTGCAAATTTCATCTTGCTCAGAAAGTTGAAATCTGTGCAGGAATCTTAGGTGGGTTGGTAAGTAGAAAGAAAGGAGCGCCCGATATCCAGGAAATGTGCGTTTGAACAGACGTTTTATTGAAGGTATATATCAAATCCAAAGATTGTACAAGTACACAGTACATACGGCGCTCCTAGAAGTGCAGATTCACTTGGTCCATTGGAACCTTCATCTGTATCTGTAGACCAGGGATAAGCAATTAGCGGACCTCCAGCTGTTGCAAAACTACAAGTCCCATCGTGCCTCTGCCTCTGGGTGTCATGCTTGTGGCTATCAGAGTCTTGCTATGCCTCATGGGACTTGTAGTTCTGTAACAGCTGGAGGTCTGCTAATTGCATATCCCTGCTGTAGACCATCAACAGGGTAGAGGAAGGGATAAGGCAACTGGATGGATAGATGGATAAAAGAGTAATCAATAAATGGATGGCTGAGCAGGAGAAGAGACCAAGAATGGAACCTCTGCAGCTCCCGCAGAAGATCTCGACGTTCTCAGCTGCACACAAGGATGAGAGTTGTCAAAATGGTGGATGTCGGGAGAGGGGGTGTGCATTTTGAAAAAAAGAAGGCGAAGTCCCTGGAAACACGTCATGCACACCCCCTCTCCTGACATCCACCAGGCATTTTTTACAACTGCCATCCTTGTGTGCAGCTGAGAACGCCGCTGCTAATATCCATACATTGAGCAGGCTGGCTACCTGTGATCTCTGGTCACCGATTGCTCAGCGATGTCTACAGCCTCACACTGATCACAGCTGCTTGGTGTCAGGTGTTCCCTATCCATGCTGGTTCATGCAAACATCAATGTAAGTGTACTGCTTATTTTGATAAAGTAATTTTTTTTTTTTTATTTGATACCTACCTCAGCGTCCTACTGTTCGTTTTATTGAAGATAGCAACAAGTAAAATCAAGCCAACATGCTTGGGGGGGGGGGGGGGCTTCAGGGCTGTTGCTGCATGCTAGTAGATGGAGAAGGATCCTAACCAGGTGTGCCTGTAGCGCAAGGATCAGATGAATGGATGTCTGAGAGCTGCCTCTGTATTCAGCGCTGCCTCTGTATTCACAGCCGGCACTCAGACATCCGTTCATCTGATCCTTGCACTACAGGCACACCTGGTTAGGATCCTTCCCCATCTATTAACATGCCCTGAAGAAGGGTGGAGTCTCTGTTCCTCCGAAACATGGTGGCTTGATTATACTTCCTTACTACCTTCATTAAAACGTCTTTTCAAACTTACATTTACTGGATTTCTATCTACTTTCCAAGGTTACATGCGGAATCGACCGCAGGGCCGTACCGAGGTAGCAGCCCAGGCCCCCCCAAAAGGGCTCACTACTACCTCCTTTTAAGTTGGCCACGAATCTTTGGAAGAGAATTCTTCCTACCCACCCATACCATCACCCGCCTACAAACAGTGACTGATCGAGTTAGTGCAGCGGGATCTCCATCCCTAAAGAGCCACTAGGTAGGTTGGTGGAAGACAAGAGCATCAGTAAACCAAAATCAAGTACACAATGCTTTTACGCCACAGAGCAAAGTGAACCTTATATTGGCCAATAGAGGAATAGTACAGGATTAAAAGAAAAAGGAAAAAAATTCATTATGCAAAAGAAAGCAAAAGGATGAAGTGACAGGAAGCAGCATTTTATGTGTATATAAAATATATTTCTACAACCCACTACAACTACTTTTGAGATGCGGTCACTTTTGCAGCACTTTGTAAAAAATAAATAAATAAATTACATAAAAACCCCTTTCCTTAAAGCTGAAAACAAAATCATATGTGAAAAAAAATAAATTGAATAAATAATGACAGATGAACACAACAAGCTTCCATCCAGCAGAGCCCTCTAGTGGTTCTCCAGGCCAGGTGCACCCGGCACTTACCTGGGTATAAGTGCAGTTTTTCTTCTTGCATTTGCCGCAGGAGAACAGATCGGTCGCCGTTCCTCCCGTCTTGGCCATCTGATGCTCCTGAATGGCTGCCTTAGTCATGGCTTTCCTCATCTCCTTTAGCTCATTGCTTGCCATTTCCTGGAACAAGAAAAAGACAAAGACAATGCAACTGGCAAAACCGGTATGATGCTAGTTGTTGGGGGAACTAAACCCCCCCCCCCCCCATCATGTTCCCCAAAATGTCTCTACACCCCACCATCACCCTGCAGTAGTCCCTAGATGTAAACCCAATGACTAAAAATCCGATGCAAACTTTATGATGATAATATTTCAATTTCAAAAGTGAATCATTTTTAAACAGAGGAGCTCCACCCAAAAATGGAACTTCCGCTGTCCGAATAGAACCCCCCCCCCCCCCCCCCGTGTCACATTTGGCACCTTTCAGGGGGGAGAGGGGAGCAGATACCTGTCTAATACAGGTAATCTTCTCCCACTTCTGGCGAAAGATCGCTGCAGTATCCGTGGCAATCTATGCCGTGTCCGGCCCCTCCCCCCCCCCCCCCCCGCTGTCTTCTGGGAGACACACAGGTCCCAGAAGACAGCAGGGACAACTCTGAACACGCAGCGTAATACGGGCATGCGCAGTAGGGAACCAGGCTGTGAAGGTTTCACTTCCCGATTCCCTTACTGAAGATGCCCACGCCTCCACCCGAAGCCAAGGGACGGGTTGGCTTCAGGTGAGGACAGGTAAGTGTCCTTATTTTAAAAGTAGCAGCTGCAGTATTTGTAGCTGCTGACTTTTATTTTATTTTTTTTGGTGGAACTCCGATTTAAATCTGCAGCTGTGTGTTACTAAAACCACAACAGTAAAATCAGTCTGTATATGCAGTAAAGCATGCTTGTTATACTCACTGTGGAACCTAAGGGGTTAATCCTCCACATTGTGTAAAAAGGCTGATTGATCCTGTCTTCTCTGATCCTCCCCTTCCTCCACTGTCCCCAATCCATCTCCTGATAGTACAGAGGCTAGGGGACAAGCTGCACATGCTCAGTTTGAGGTGTTCTGCTAGAGAGTTCTTTTTTTTTTCCTTGGGAGAGTGCATGTGATCAGGACAGGGCCAATCAGCACTGTCCAGACAGAGGGTCAGGGGTCCTGCATCTTTATAGGACAATTAGGGGAGAATGAAAACTCCTCCTACAAACTTTAACCAGACACTGATAGAAGTCATGAGACTGCTATATACTGCTAATGAGAAAAGATATTTAGCAGTTTATATTTACTAAAATAATTGCATTTCCATGTTCTTTGTACTGTGGGAGACCAGATATAGTGAGTGCAGGGTGCTGGGGGGACCAGATATAGTGAATGCAGGGTCCTGGGGAGACCAGATATAGTGAGTGCAGGGTCCTGGGGAGACCAGATATAGTGAGTGCAGGGTCCTGGGAGGACCAGATATAGTGAATGCAGGGTCCTGAGGAGACCAGATATAGTGAATGCAGGGTCCTGAGGAGACCAGATATAGTGAATGCAGGGTAATGGGTTTAGTAACACTTTAAAGTAATATCTGGTATACCTGCCATGAGGGTCCTTGTTCAGATACTTCCTGTTATTGGGTGACATTGCTCTGTCCCAGTCTGACAACTGTGCTCCTGCATTCTCACCCTGTCACACGGGCTTGTGATGGAGACTACAAGTGGCCATTTCAAGCATACGTTCCGCAGGCATGGTCCACTGTTGTCACCATCGGGAAACCTGTACTTAGAAATTGCATGCGACCAAAAGATGGAATGCATGTAGACAGGAAGTGCCTGCAAAGAGGCTAAAGGAGATCAGTATCTCTGAAAAACCTTCTACTTTTATCTTAATCCTTGGTTACAGCCTAACCCTAAAACCTAGCCTTAACCCTAAAACTAAACCAACCCCTTTAAACCCATACTTCCCCTTCAAGGAAACTCGTGGAAAATAAAATGTCAAAGTAGGGTCATTGTTTACCGGCAAGTCAGGGCAAACCCACCTCACAGCTCATGTTGGCAATCTGCTCCGGGGTAATAGCGCCACACAGCACGTTCTTTCTTAAATCTGGATTCTTTGAGTCCTTCAAGTTGGCGATTCGGCTTCGGATCCGGTTCTTGTATTTCATGTCGGTGTTTTGCACCTCCCCATATACTAGTGAGGATAGTCAAGGGTCCGAAAACATTGATAACTTATGTAACTAACAAAGAAGTTCGGCTTTTTTTTTTTTTTTTTTCAAAAATCATACTTCCCTAGGTGGATGCTGCATCTGTCTCCCTGCTGGCTCTCTAAGACTGAGAACCGAGCGATCAAACACCACAGATCGCTCAGTTCTCAGAGCTCCATGAGCAGAGAGATGGTAACTGTCAGTCACCGGCTCTCTGCTGTGCCCCGCGGCTGGCTCAGGCTCTCAGAGGCTGAGCCAGGTGCCGGTCCAGAGTTATGGGCGGATACCGACTTTATTGTCGCGATCTTGCCCCAGCCTGGACTGGCTCTGTGATGTCAGCCGACAGCGGGCTTCAGCCCTCTGTCTGCTAAAAACAGGTCACAGGAGTGCAGAATGAACTGCATTCCTGTGATCCACAGAAGTACAGCCAAACGAGCTTTGGCTGTACTTCTTATGGCCCTGCAATTGGCGAGCAAGTTATGTGAAGACAAAACGCCATTTGTACTTCTTGGCAGCACTGATGCTGCTTACAGCCCTGGTGCCCAACATGGTATATGATGTGTGGCCCTCAGACCTCAGCAGTCTGTAGTGGGAACATTGATTAGGGTAAAAGCATTGACTGAGCCTCATGTAACATGCTCCCAGTTTCACATTGTCTTCTGCAGCATGTCCCCCGCCAACAATACATCCTGTCCACACTCTCTGACCCTCATCTCCTCTTTTAGGTCTGCAGTCCTCTCAAGCATTACATATATTATACACTATGTGCGGCCCATTGGTGGTGTCAGGGACCATATTTGAAGCCCCCTTGAGCTCATAAGTTGGCAACCATTGCCTTACAGGGTTCACGTGTTGTCGATCTGCTTGGCTGGCACTCTCAGAGCGCCCAACATAGCATGCACCGCTGCACTCAAGGCATGCCAAAACAAAGCTGCATACAGATGGCACTCGGGCAGGCATGGCTCATGCATTAATACCCACCCTCAGCTAGCCATGAAAGGACCTGTGCATTTTAGACCTCATCTACAGAAAACAAGGTGTACTCCAGTGTATCTAAAACCAAGAAATCTTGCAAGCTACCCAAAATCTGTAAAATATGCAACACCTCCTATCAGGGCAGCTGCTAGCACTGATCACATCCCATACGGCTGGATCCTTCACAACCCTTAAGGGCCCCTTCACACGGGGCAGAGTCCACTATGATCAGCAGCAGAATGGGATGGATGTCAGTGTTTTGACCCGTTCAGTTTGCGCCAGCGGACACAGATGACCCGTGACAGCACGATGGGTGTCTGGATGTAAATCGACTCTCTTCGTTTACATCAGGCTACCTCTGACCTGTCACATTTTGGTCAGGAATAAGCCTCTTCCATTTTTTTTTCTGGGATTTGGATGGACTTGGAGATGGAAAGGTGTAAACAGACACAAGTCCATATAAATCGACCTGTCCATATGGCTGAATAGAGCATTCGATCAGGTCCGCCTGACCTATTCAGCCGCATGGACAGGTGGATCCAAATGGACTTGTGTTGCGTTTACATCTGTCCACCTCCAAATCCATCCGAATCCAGAAAAATAAATGGAAAAGGCTTATTCCGGACCGAAATGTGACAGGTCAGAGGTAGCCTGATGTAAACGGAGAGAGTCTCTTTACATCCAGCCACTCATAGTGCCCCGAGTCCCAGCCAGGGCTGCTGTTAGAAATCTCGGGGCCCCATACTACTTACATGACAGGGTATCGACCCCCCCCATAAAATACTACATGATATTTTTGCTAAGAATACACTAAAATCATTATTATATGACATATTTACTGCTGCCCCCTCCCCCCCTCCATCCTGAAACATCCTCTTGTGTGCTCGAAGCAGCTGCCAGTGGGAGAGGAGAGGAGGGAAGCCGGAATTGTGGCAGAGAAAGGAGGAGCCAAGGAGGGCCCTAAAAGCAGAGGAATGGGGGCGCAGATGCTAGAACTGATCCCCCTGCAGCACAGCTTGAGGGAGGGAGCAGAGGGGAAGCTGGCAGCGCTGCAGGAGGCAGAAGAGGATAGGTGTCTGCAGTAAGGTGAGCAGGTGCCCCAGTTCTTTTGAACTGATGGGGCCCGGGCCCAGTACAGGTGGGCCGGCTGTACTGCCTTTTCAGCTGCCCTGGTCCCTGTAGTAAACCAGGGGGGGGCAGCACAGCTGTACCAACCCAGCTGTCACTTCACAAGGAAATATGTGTTTGTAGGCATTTTGGGCATAGCTGGGAAATCTCTGGCTTTTGTCTGACAACTCCGGCTATTCAATTTCATTACTTAGACACCGGGCTGATGGAACTTCCCTGGCCATATACATCCCAAACTCTGTATAGGCTCCTTTAGATTGATCAAAATCAGGTATTGTGAGGGTCTACCTAAATCGGTATCCAAACAGGCAGGCCCTTGTATGAGAGTTTGTTAGTAGCTCTAAAGGGGATTGTATACTGAGAATGTAATGGGAATGATAAATCTTATCCAACAACCCAAAGTACTCTCCATGAACATTCTTTTTCTCTATACTTTTGCATGCGCTGCAACCACTTGCCCTCTGGAAGATTTACCCACCTTCATGACCAGGCCATTTTTTGCAATACGGCACTGCATTACTTTAACTGACAATTGTGCGGTCATGCAACGCTGTACCCAAATAAAATGTATATAATTTTTTTTCCCAACAAATAGAGCTGTCTATTTATGGTATTTAATCCCCTTTTATTTTTGAAAAAAAAAAGTGTTTACTTTCTGCTATAAAAACATATCCAATACATAAAAAAAAAAAAAATTAAATGTCTTTATAAATTTAGGCCAATATGTATTCTGCTACATATTTTTGGTAAAAAAAAAAAAAAAAAAAAATCGCAATGAATGGATTGTGGAGATGTATTCTTATGTTTTTCATTATACATTACTTGTATGCCTCTTTTGCTTCTTTCAATAAAACAAAAAAAACCCAATAAGTGTATATTGATTGAAAAGTTATAGTGTCTACAAACTATGGTTTATATACTGGATTTTTTTTTTTTTTAATATACTAGTAATGGCGGCGATCAGCAACTTATAGTGGGACTGGGATATTGAGGCGGACAATTTGACACTTTGTGGGAACCAGTGACACCAATATAGTGATCAGTGCTAAAAATAGGGGTTAACATCTAGAGGGCGATCAAAAGGTTAACTGTGTACCTATCTAGTGTTTTTGTATACAGAGTGTGCTGTTTTTTGCCAAGGGATTGGTGAATTTTATTCCCTGCTTTACATGGAAACAAAGTCCACTGCACCCCTGCTGACAGGACACAGTGCTCTGTTGTTTACATAGGCAGAGCACTGTTCTGTGTCTCTTCTCGCCGATTAGCGCATGCCATCGGCCGGCACCCGCTGATCGGCTTGTGCAGTGTCTAATCGCGCCCCCCCTACCCAGGAGTGCCATCACAGGAGAGCCGCTCTACTGCCGTACTCCTACGTGAGGCGGTCGGCAAGCGGTTAAGTGTATTCAGCCTACCTCTGCCCCAGCCAAGAGCACAGCATTAAAATAAAAAAGGATATCCTCCTCAATCTGTGCTGCCAACAGCTCACAATCTGAACCGATCGCAATGTGATCTCCTGGAAGGATGAGATAAAGACAAAGTCAGAAAATGGGGGGGTAGTTACTTCACCCACAATAAACTGTCGACTTTCCTGAGACAAGAGAACATTAGGCCTCCCATACAGAAGTCTGAAAGGTCCAAGGTCCAGCTTGCTAAGGTAGAACTCTATTAGAAACAAAGACAGATCTGAAGCTAGGAGAACACTGTAGTCTGAATATGTATTGTAAAAATGGCAAATGCAGCAATCTCTGGACATAATACCCCTTATTATCACGCAGAAACCCCTTATTATCACGCAGTAGAAAAAAAAAAAAATAGAACAGTTAGGAGATCTCTGCTCTCACCGGTGAATTGTAAAGAACGTCCAGAAAGACCTAAATATATAATAATGATTCCACACTAGTTCAAAAGAGTGTGTGCGACAATCCTGGACTGGGGTTTGGTAACACTGAGGGTGATCTGGGATGCGCCTTCTTTCAAGGGGGTTTGTAATCAATGAAGATGTAGGTGGGACCCTGTTAGGGTCTTGGCTGCTGCCTCTATGGTGGCAATATAAAGGTGGTCCGCAATGTAGACTTGAGTGGGTAGAGAAGAGCACTTGGTATAGAAACTTGTCACACTTGAGGTTAATATTAAAGTTTATTGAAATTGGCAGTTCACAGGTGGTGAGTAAAGGCAACGTGTTTCGGGAAGGTACCTCCCACTTCGTCAAGGCTGTGATGGTGCGTATGGTCAGGACTGAACTGGAACTAAAAGCCAACTCCAATAGGGTCCTTTAGGTGCTGTCAGATAGCAGAGAACTGGCATGCTCCATCCTGACCATACTCACCATCACAGCCCTGACGAAGAGGGAGGCTCTTCCCCCGTAATGCATTGGCTTTACTCACCACCTGGGAACTGTCAATTTCAATAAACTTTTTAAACACTAAACTTAAGTGCGATGAGCGTCTATATAGAGAGTGCCTCTACACCCATTCAGACTCTGTAAAGTAGATGGGTGCAGAGCAGGGGTAGGCAACTTGGGGCCCTCCAGCTGTTGCAGAAATACAAGTCCCATCATGCCTCTGGGAGTAATTGTAACTGCTCACCTTGCAATGCCTCATGGGAAAATGTAGTTCCACAAGAGCTGGAAGGCCCTAGGTTGCCTACCCCTGGTGTAGAGGCACGCTCAGTATAGACTTTTGTCACACTTGAGGTTAATATTAAAGTTCACAGGTGGTGAGTAAAGCCAACGTGTTTCGGCGGAAATGCCTCCCCCTTCGTCAGGACTGTGGTGGTAAGTATGGTTGGGACTGACTTCGAACTGATATACAACTCCGATAGGGCCTTTTAGGTGCTCTTAAATAGTGGAGAACTGGCAAGGATCATCATGCTGGTTCTCCACCTATCATAATTGATTATACTCACCATCACAGCCCTGACGAAGGGGGAGGCACTTTCCCCTGAAACACGTTGGCTTTACGCACCACCTGTAAATGTTTTAATACTACCTTAAGTGTGAGAAAAGTCTATACCGAGCATGCCTCTACACCCATCCAACCCATCGCCAACACCTGCTAGCTCGCTATAAATACAAAAACTAAGAAGTAGGTAGACAATACAGAGCCAGTGTAGTATCAGAGAAGGTAGCCACTAAATGCCAGTATGGGAAACTGTGCTTACCACTGATCACTGTATAGAGTGGGAGCGTTTGTGTATCCATTCTTCTGTAATCCTCCTGGAGGGAAAATTAGACCTGTATTCCCCCATTAAAGGGGACGAGGAAGTAGAGCTGGATCCACATTTAATCTGCTAGGAACACAACACATTTAAGGTGGTTCCGGTTCTACTCTCTGTTGTGTCTCCAGGATAGGATGTAAAGGGAAATCTCCCCAACAGGACATAGACAGAAAAGGAACATTCCCCTCTTCTGTCCAATATTTCGCATCGCCTTTCAATTACACGGCCGCACACAGAAGCAAACAAGCAGGATGAATAGTGGGCATGCATTACCATCGGTCTGCAGGGCTGCAGTTAACATCTCTCTGCACTTGGTCCGCACCGAGTCAGAGGTGACGGGAAGAGGGGGGAATCGGGTCATCTTTGGGGTGGTCGGTGTTTTTGGAGATTCAGGCTTCTTAGGCAAACTGAAAAATGAGCACAGAGGGTCATCAGGCTCTCTCTGTCCAACGGCAAGGTTCTCAGCCCCATCTAAAAACAAATGACAATGCACTGCCAAGAATCACAGGAGGAGGAGGAGGAACAACATAGGTACCTGGGATCCTTCGAGGAGGAGGAGGAGCTCTGATTCTTGTCCTTCCCCCGCTGGTCTGAGCCGTCTACAGGACAAACAGAAAAAGTTGTGGTGGGTTGCGGTTAATATTAAGCCTTAGTTACATAGTTACATAGTAGGTGAGGTTGAAAAAAGACACACGTCCATCAAGTCCAACCTATGTGTGTGATTATATGTCAGTATTACCTTACATATCCCTGTATGTTGCGGTCATTCAGGTGATTATCTAATAGTTTCTTGAAGCTATCAATGCTCCCCGCTGAGACCACCGCCTGTGGAAGGGAATTCCACATCCTTACCGCTCTTACAGTAAAGAACCCTCTACGTAGTTTAAGGTTAAACCTCTTTTCTTGTAATTGTAATGAGTGGCCCCGAGTCTTATTAAACTCTCTTCTGCTAAAAAGTTTTCTCCCTATTGTGGGGTCACCAGTACGGTATTTGTAAATTGAAATCATATCCCCTCTCAAGCGTCTCTTCTCCAGAGAGAATAAGTTCAACGCTCGCAACCTTTCCTCATAACTAAGATCCTCCAGACCCTTTATTAGCTTTGTTGCCCTTCTTTGTACTCGCTCCATTTCCAGTACATCCATCCTGAGGACTGGTGCCCAGAACTGGACAGCATACTCTAGGTGCGGCCGGACCAGAGTCTTGTAGAGCGGGAGAATTATCGTTTTATCTCTGGAGTTGATCCCCCTTTTAATACATGCCAATATTCTGTTTGCCTTATTAGCAGCAGCTTGGCATTGCATGCCATTGCTGAGCCTATCATCTACTAGGACCCCCAGGTCCTTTTCCATCCTAGATTCCCCCAGAGGTTCTCCCCCCAGTGTATAGATTACATTCATATTTTTGCCACCCAAATGCATTATTTTACATTTTTCTACATTGAACCTCATTTGCCATGTAGTCGCCCACCCCATTAATTTGTTCAGGTCTTTTTGCAAGGTTTCCACATCCTGCGGAGAAGTTATTGCCCTGCTTAGCTTAGCCTTAAATATAAAATGTCTGCATTTCCCCCAATTCGGCCAACCAAACTTGCACTCTCTGACTGGCAGATATTATGACCCGATTGTTGCCTATGGGCCAATACAGACGGTTCTTATTAACCATAAATTCCGGTCATTGGTTAAACATACTTTCACCACTTGAAAAGCAGGACAGTGCTAACATTTATCGCATACTTGTTAAAATTTGAATTTATTTTTTTCATAGCAAAAAATTCACTTCAAACCCCACAAACAATTAATTTTTTTTAAAGCAGAGACCCCGGAGAACAAAATGGCAGTTGTTGCAATTTTTTTTATACCGCACGATATTTGCGCAGCCATTTTTACAACGTAAATTTTCAGGAAAAAATATATTAGAATATATTTTAGTGCACACAAACACAACATAATGCCCACTTTTATTTTGGATGATGATATGCCGAGTAAATAGATACCCAACATGTCACACTTTAAAATTGTGCAAGATCATGGAATGGCGACAAAATACGGTACCTAAAAAAAATCTCTATAAGTGACGCTTTAAAAGCTCTTACAGGTTACCAGGAAGTGTTAATTTCGTCGACTAAAACATTTTAGTCAACTAAATGAATACTATTTTAGTCGACTAAAATAAGAATATAAAATAAAAACTAAAACAATTGAGATGACTAAAATACGACTAAAATTAACATGGCATTTTAGTCAAAAGACTAAAATGGGACTAAAACGGCATTTTAGTCAAAAGGACTAAGACTAAAACTAAATTGAAATTTGACTTCAAAATTAACACTGGTCTGTAGTGCATGTTCATACCTCAATACTATAAATAACAACACATTCACTCCAGCAGTATATAACGAGTTTGGAAATTGTAGAGAAATGTTAACTAATGTATTACAATTTAAATTACACCCATTATATTTTAGACGACTAAAATGAGTTTTAGTCGACTAAAATGTACTGGAGATTTAGTCGACTAAATACGACTAAAACAATTGCAGAAGACCAAAATGGGACTAAAACTAAAATGCCATTTTAGTCCTAACACTAAGACTAAAACTAAATTGAAATTTGCTGCCAAAATTACCACTGTTACCAGGTGAGAGTTACACGGGAGGTCTGGCGGTAGAAAAATTTGCTCTCACTCCGTTTGCGGTGTATTGCGCAATCGCTGCTTACATATGCATGCGGATCTTGTGCATGCATTCTCGCATTTGGATGTGAGCACAGTGGGGATGGGGGTGCTTTAAATAAAATAATAATAATAATAATAATAATAATAATAATAATAATAATAATAATAATCTTAAATACCTTTTTTTTTTTTTTTTAATTTATTTCTTTTTTCATGATTTTTTGTTTGCTTGTTTTTGATGAACTTTATTCCTATCACAAGGAATGATCCACATTCCTTGTGATAGCATGGGCCGTGACAGGTACTCTTTACTGAGAAATCTGAGGTCTACTAAACCAGAGATCTCTCCTCTACCATCAAACCCAGATCGGTTTGATCAGATGCTTCACATGTTGGTGACGCTTTGTAAACCTCAAACCGAAACCAGAGGTGCCGAGATCCTCATCGCTTCTGGTTTCTTAATTCACGGGCGAAGGGGGCAGGGGGTACAGATGTACCTTCCTCCCCTCTGCGTTCTCCAGGACATCCAACGGCAGCAGTCCCAGGCTCCCCAATCACACGCCCTACAGAAATGATTGGGCAGCTGTAGAGCTGCTCAGGATCAATTCTACTTTAAAGCCCATTGCCAGCCGAAAATGATGGTACTGGGATCATGGTTGCAGCTGTAGTCATGATCCCGTATAACCACTTCAAACTGAGGATGTACAGGTACGTCTTAAGGGCGTGAAGTGGTTGAACATTTTGGTACCGGGGATCATGGTTGCACCTGCAGGTTGGTAGTCATGATCCGGGTATAACCACTTCAAACTGAGGATGTACAGGTACGTCCTAAGGGCGTGAAGTGGTTAAAAACACACCAATAAATACAGCTTGCAAAACAATAAATATATCTTACTGAATTTGGAGTGGATTCTACATTCTAATATTTATATACTATCTCATGAGCAATGAGTGGAGGCGGACCTCTAAATAACCTATGCTGTGAGTAATGAGTGGGAGGAGCCATGTATAACTTCTCCCCTGAGGAATAAATGGGCGGGGCTCCACAAATCCAATCCTTATAAGGGTAAAGCCTCATGTAGCCCATACCTAGCATAGCGAGAGTGACTGGAACTAAACCCAAGAACAAAAACACAAAATATTGTAGCTTACCAGTCAGAAATGGTGGTTGCATTTGTTTTTTTCAGGCCAAGTACATTTTTTGCAACTACATAAAAATATCCATTGATCCTGCCAGAAATCCTGTGCACTGGACAAAATAAAATAGGAAATAAAAAAAATGAAGACCTGTCTTACCCAGCAGCTTCTTCCAGGACTTTATAAGAGTTTTGGACAGAGTGATCACCTCTTCTTCATCGCTTTGTTTTCTCAGAGCGTTCACCGACATGCCGATCCGGGTGGACTGAAACAGAGCGATCACTATGGTCACTCAGGTGTAATACGGCAGAGCTTGGGTCCTACAGGTCACCATTTGACAAACTTGGCTCCACCATAAACTCAAAGTAAACAAAAACCCCATCAACATCCAATCAACAGACCCGGCTCAATTCACGAAGCTTTACACAAGGATAAGGATCTTTATTTTCGGTCAATTTCAAATCTCACATCAAAAATACTTTTTTTTTTTACATAATAAGGATCCTTATGAATCGTGAATTGAGCCCATTGTCTTCTCCACAATGTCCACAGGAGCACACAGCCACCCAATATGCATTGTGCAGTCTATGCCATTGGACTAAAGTTCTGAGGTTCTTCTGTCTTCCAACCAACACTGAGAGTGAGCGCCACCACCAGACTCTGGCCCACCCCCCCCCAAAAAAAAAAAATCACTGCGACTTGACAATCTGATCTCGTACCTGCAGCATGTCCAGAGACATGGACATATTCTTCAGCTGATTGAGAAGATCCAACGCCCCATCCTGCAAGAGAGAAAGACTGTTGACACTTTTGTAGAAGCCTGCAGCTAGCTTCACCGTCCAAAGGATCTCAGACAGTTTATACTACCCTGAGCAAACAGGAGCGTTTATCCACTGCTTATGTCTGGAGCACAGTTTCTCAACCAGGTTTCCAAGAGACCCCAGAGGGGTGCCAGAAGTTTCTTGGCCAATAAGCAATTTCTGCCTCTCAGATAAGTTGCCATTGACACCGTTAATCTTTTTTAGTGGGGGACTGGCTAACTGGGCTCAAGCTGAGTGAATGGTTATGGTTAGATGCTCACATGGTTTGGACAAATCTAAAAGGAGACTGACAAGTATGACCAGCTTTAGATGCCCACAGGCCCTCACATGGCACCTCTTGAAGGACCACCCAAAGTACGACACCTGCAATAAACCAGTACAGGCGAGGATGGAGGTGTGGACTGACCAGCCAACAGTAAGCCATATCGAAAAACTTCCGGCCATGGGCCAGCCCTGAGGCTGTGGACCCAAAACATCCTACCAATGTCAACCAAGACATTCTTATTACCTCCTGGAAGGGCAGCGCATCCCCAAGGAGTATGGAGGACACTACATTAAGTACTGTGTCCTCAGACGTGGCTCCACCTATCAGTATACTCCCTAAGGAGTAGGGAGGACACTACATATAGTATTGTATCCTCAGACGTGGAGCCACCTGTCTGTATACTCTTCAAGGAGTATGGAGGACACAACAAATAGTAATGTGTCCTCAGACGTGACGCCACCTGTGTCCTCAGACGTGGCGCCATCCATCAGTATGCTCCCCAAGGATTATGGAAGACACTACATATAGTATTGTGTCCTCAGACGGGATCTTCAAGAAATGCTGGCTCTTCTAGTTCCAAAGGGAATGACCTTCTTCTAGATTGATACCCTATAACATCAAATGCTGGCAGACCAAGGGAACCACAAGATCCAGCAAAGCCAACCAGATCCCGAAGATGTGTGAGAATAAGCTTAGTCGGACTCTTCTTCTTGCAGCTCCCCTGCAGAGCATTGCAATAAAACTTGCAGAGTATTGCAGCATCACGGTATTCCCTGCAGAGCAAGACAACATCACAATATTCCCTACAGAGTATTTCAGCATCATAATATCCCTCGCAGAGCATTGTGCTGTACTTAAAGCAAGGTTCCCAAACAATAGGGGCTCCTTGCAGAACAGACTGCGCAGAACATTGCTCCTTCATAATATATTATGCTAAATGTTGCTTCCCCATAATATGAATGCAAAACTTTACACCCTCATCATGTATCTGGGCACAGCACCCTGAAACTATACTCTGCAGAAGATTTCACCCTTACTGCACCTGCAGAGCCTTGCACCTTCACAATATTCCCTGCAGAACACTACCCCCTTACAGAATATCTGCAGAGCATTTCTCTATCAAATTATACTCAGTAAAATTGTAAACCCTACATTATACCTGTGGTTTCCATGGTGTGGGCTGCACTCAAAGGAACGCTGCCCCTCCCCCTATTTAATTTTCTTCCACTGTGCTCTGCAGAACGTCGCACCATTGCTGTGTCCCAGTGAGAACTCCCCCCCAAGCACACACACTTTACCTCAAAGAACATTGCATCCTCACTCTGCCCTGAAGAACACCAAATCTCCATTTTGGAACATCGCACCTTCACTATGCCCCAGAGAACACCCCTCCTACACACAGTACCCTACAGAACATTGCGCCCTCACTGTGCCCTGCAGAACTTTGCACCTTCACTGTGCCCTACAGAACATCGCACCTTCACTGTGCCCTACAGGACATCACGCCTTCACTGTGCTCCAGAGAATACCCCTCCCACATACACTGTGCCCTACAGAACATCGCACCTTCACTGTGCCCTACAGGACATCACGCCTTCACTGTGCTCCAGAGAATACCCCTCCCACATACACTGTACCCTACAGAACATTGCGCCCTCACTGTGCCCTGCAGAACATCGCACCTTCCCTATGCCCCAGAGAACACCCTCCTACACACACACTGTACCCTACAGAACATTGCGCCCTCACTATGCCCTACAGAACATTGCACCTTCACTGTGTCCTACAGAACATCACACCTTCACTGTGCTCCAGAGAACACGCCTCCCACATACACTGTACCCTACAGAACATTGCACCTTCACTGTGCCCTGCAGAACATTGCACCCTCAGTATGCCCTGCAGAATATTGCACCCTCACTGTGCCCTGCAGGACATTGCATCTTCCCTATGCCCCAGAGAGAACACCCCTCCCACACACACACACTGTACCCTACAGAACATCGCACCCTCACTGTGCCCTACAGAACATCACACCTTCACTGTGCTCCAGAGAACACCCTTCTCACATACACTGTACCCTACAAAACATCGCACCCTCACTGTGCCCTGCAGAATATTGCACCCTCACTGTGCCCTGCAGAACATCACACCTTCACTGTGCTCCAGAGAACACCCCTCTCACATACACTGTACCCTACAAAACATCGCACCCTCACTGTGCCCTGCAGAATATTGCACCCTCACTGTGCCCTGCAGAACATTGCACCCTCACTGTGCCCCAGAGAACACCCCTTCCACACACACTGTACTCTACAGAACAGTGCGCCCTCACTATGCCCTGCAGAACATTGCACCTTCGCTGTGCCCCATAGAACACCCCTCCCCTTCACACATACTGTACCTCTACAGAACATTGCACCCTCACTGTGCCCTGCAGAACACCCCTCTCACACACACACAGTACCCTACAGAACATTGCACCCTCACTGTGCCCTGCAGAACATTGCACCTTCCCTGTGCCCCAGAGAACACCCCTCCCCCACACACACACACTGTAGCCTACAAAATATTGCACCCTCACTGTGCCCTGCAGAACATTGCACCTTCGCTGTGCCCCAGAGAACACCCCTCCCACATACACTGTACCCTTCAGAGCATTGCACCTTCACTGTGCCCTGCAGAACATTGCACCCTCACAGTGCCCTGCAGAACATCGTACCTTCCCTATGCCCCAGAGAACACCCCTCCTACACACAAACACACACACACACACACACTGTACCCTACAGAACATCACACCTTCACTGTGCTCCAGAGAACACCCCTCTCACATACACTGTACCCTACAAAACATTGAATCTTCACCACTGTGCTCTTCAGAACATTGCACCCTCACTATGCCCTGCAGAATATTGCACCCTCACCGTGCCCTGCAGAATATTGCACCCTCACCGTGCCCTGCAGAACATTGCACCTTCGCTGTGCCCCAGAGAACACCCCTCCCACACACACACACTGTACCCTACAGAACAGTGCGCCCTCATTATGCCCTGCAGAACATTGCACCTTCGCTGTGCTCCATAGAACAACCCTCCCACACATACTGTACCCTACAGAACATTGCGCCCTCACTGTGCCCTGCAGAATATCGCACCCTGACTTTGCCCTGCAGATCACTGTACCTTGCAGGAACACACCAACCATACTGTGCCCTGCAGATCATTGCACCCTCTCTGTGCCCTGGAATACACCATAACACACTCTATCCTGTAGATTTTTGCACCCAGCTGAAGCATTGTACTCTCATTGTGCCATGCAGGAACACTACACCCATGCTTTGCTCTGCAGGTTAATGTACCTTTAATCTGCCTTGCAGAACATTGCACCCTCAACTTTGGACGGGAGGAACAGTCCACCCATACTTTGCCTTATAGGTCATCGCCCCTTCGCTGAGCCCTGCAGGACATCGCACCTTCGCTGTGCGCTGCAGGACATCGCACCTTCGCTGTGCGCTGCAGGACATCGCACCTTCGCTGTGCGCTGCAGGACATCGCACCTTCGCTGTGCGCTGCAGGACATCGCACCCTCCCTGTGCCCTGCAGGACATCGCACCTTCACTGTGCGCTGCAGGACATCGCACCCTCCCTGTGCCCTGCAGGACATCGCACCCTCCCTGTGCCCTGCAGGACATCGCACCTTCCCTGTGCGCTGCAGGACATTGCACCTTCCCTGTGCGCTGCAGGACATCGCACCTTCCCTGTGCGCTGCAGGACATCGCACCTTCCCTGTGCGCTGCAGGACATCGCAACTTCTCTGTGCGCTGCAGGACATCGCACCCTCCCTGTGCCTTGAAGGACATCGCACCCTCCCTGTGCCCTGCAGGACATTACACCCTCCCTGTGCCCTGCAGGACATCGCACCTTCCCTGTGCGCTGCAGGACATCGCACCTTCCCTGTGCGCTGCAGGACATCGCACCTTCCCTGTGCGCTGCAGGACATCGCACCTTCCCTGTGCGCTGCAGGACATCGCACCTTCCCTGTGCGCTGCAGGACATCGCACCTTCCCTGTGCGCTGCAGGACATCGCACCTTCCCTGTGCGCTGCAGGACATCGCACCTTCCCTGTGCGCTGCAGGACATCGCACCTACGCTGTGCGCTGCAGGACATCGCACCCTCCCTGTGCCCTGCAGGACATCGCACCTTCTCTGTGCGCTGCAGGACATCACACCTTCGCTGTGCGCTGCAGGACATCGCACCTACGCTGTGCGCTGCAGGACATCGCACCCTCCCTGTGCCCTGCAGGACATCGCACCTTCTCTGTGCGCTGCAGGACATCACACCTTCGCTGTGCGCTGCAGGACATCGCACCCTCCCTGTGCCTTGCAGGACATCGCGCCTTCGCTGTGCGCTGCAGGACATCGCACCCTCCCTGTGCATTGCAGGTCATCGCACCTTCGCTGAGCCCTGCAGGACATCGCACCTTCGCTGAGCCCTGCAGGACATCGCACCTACGCTGTGCGCTGCAGGACATCGCACCTACGCTGTGCGCTGCAGGACATCGCACCTACGCTGTGCGCTGCAGGACATCGCACCCTCCCTGTGCCCTGCAGGACATCACACCTTCTCTGTGCGCTGCAGGACATCACACCTTCGCTGTGCGCTGCAGGACATCGCACCCTCCCTGTGCCTTGCAGGACATCGCGCCTTTGCTGTGCGCTGCAGGACATCGCACCCTCCCTGTGCATTGCAGGACATCGCACCCTCCCTGTGCATTGCAGGACATCGCACCTTCGCTGTAGGACATCGCACCCTCCCTGTGCCCTGCAGGACATCGCACCTTCGCTGTGCGCTGCAGGACATCGCACCTTCGCTGTAGGACATCGCACCTTCGCTGCAGGACATCGCACCCTCCCTGTGCCCTGCAGGACATTGCACCTTCTCTGTGCACTGTATAAGGCTACAACCCATTTTGTCCTGCAGAACATCGCACCTTCACAAAACCATACAACATGGTGCTGGTATTTGCAGTCTTACAATCCCTGATATGACGTCATGAGCCCCTGCTCTCCCAGACAGACCCCTCCCCCCGTGTATAATCTCGGGGACTCGCCGTGCTCTTCTTGGTCACCATCTTGTCCAGTTTTCTGGCGATACGCAGCACCTCCTCCACCTCCGGGGCCGCCATGTCTCCTCACCCGCCGGGCTGTCAGTACCGAGCCCTGATACCCCCTGCACCGACCCGCCAGACCCCGCCCCTCTCGGGTTTGTAGTTCCCCATCATCCGCTCTTCGCTGTCTTCTTATGGAAGCGCCGCCGAGCGGAACTACAAATCCCAGAATGCATCGGGCGCGGCCGGCTGCTCCCCAGCGCGAGGGATGCCGGGAGGTGGAGTTTGTACAGGAGGGCAGAGGACATCGGGCAGCGGACAAAGAACTACAAATCCCAGAGTGCATCGCGGCCCTATTCACCGCTATAAAAGCGGAGATTTGGAGGGGGAGCGTCGCTGCTGCCATGGCAACACTGCAGAACATTCCACCCGCTGCAGAACATTCCACCCCATTGTAGAGAATTCCATCTTCCACATACAAATACAACACCAAGCAATCAATCCGTGTAAGGAAACCCTGCAGAGCATTTCACCATTCTGCAGAGCATTCCACCCATCCCATGATACACTGCAGAGCATTCCACCCATCCCATAATACACTGCAGAGCATTCCACCCATCTCATGATAAACTGCAGAGCATTCCACCCATAATACACTGCAGAGCATTTCACCCATCCCATGATACACTGCAGAGCATTCCACCCATAATACACTGCAGAGCATTCCACCCATCTCATGATAAACTGCAGAGCATTCCACCCATCCCATAATACACTGCAGAGCATTTCACCCATCCCATGATACACTGCAGAGCATTCCATCAATCCCATGATACACTGCAGAGCATTTCATCCATCTCATGATACACTGCAGAGCATTCCATCCATAATACACTGCAGAGCATTCCACCCATCTCATGATACACTGCAGAGCATTCCACCCATGATACACAGCAGAGCATTCCATCATTCTCATGATACACTGCAGAGCATTCCACCCATCCCATGATACACTGCAGAGCATTCCACCCGTCATTTTCTGGCTGTCACGCTGATATTCTGCCTCCAATACTTTCTGATTTACTGACCCGGAACAGGTATACAGATGAGGAAAGTCCCCTCCCCCCTCATCTGCTGGTTCTGGTCAGTGACTCCGGGGAGGACCGACACTCCATGACTCAGAGTTATGACAGGTGTTTGGCATTCGCAAGCCGGAGCCGGAACTTGTTATGGGATCCGGGATTAGAGTAATAGGACAATAGCACATTGGCCCCGGACTTTACACAGAGGAACACTGACACTTGGGTTCCCAGAACAACGACACACTGACACTTGGGGGTCCAGAACAATGACACACTGACACTTGGGGGTCCAGAACAATGACACACTGACACTTGGGGGTCCAGAACAATGACACACTAACACCTGGGGGTCACAGAACAATGGCACACTAACACTTGGGGGTCCAGAACAAAGACACACTGACACTTGGGGGTCACAGAACAATGACACACTGACACTTGGGGGTCCAGAACAATGACACACTGACACTCGTGGGTCCAGAACAATGACACACTGACACTCGGGGCCCCAGAACAATGACACACTGACACTCGGGGGTCCAGAACAATGACACACTGACACTTGGGGTCCAGAACAAAGACACACTGACACTTGGGGGTCCAGAACAATGACACACTGACACTTGGGGGTCCAGAACAATGACACACTGACACTCGTGGGTCCAGAACAATGACACACTGACACTCGGGGCCCCAGAACAATGACACACTGACACTCGGGGGTCCAGAACAATGACGCACTGACACTTGGGGGTCCAGAACAATGACATACTAACACTTGGGGGTCCAGAACAATGACACACTGACACTTGTGGTCCAGAACAAAGACACACTGACACTTGGGGGCCCCAGAACAATGACACACTGACACCTGGGGGTCTCAGAACAATGACACACTAACACTTGGGGGTCCAGAACAATGACACACTGACACTTGGGGGTCCAGAACAATGACACACTGACACTTGGGGTCCAGAACAAAGACACACTGACACTTGGGGGCCCCAGAACAATGACACACTGACACCTGGGGGTCTCAGAACAATGACACACTAACACTTGGGGGTCCAGAACAATGACACACTGACACTCGGGGGTCCAGAACAATGACACACTGACACTCGGGGGTCCAGAACAATGACACACAGACACTCGGGGGTCCCAGAACAATGACACACTGACACCTGGGGGTCTTAGAACAATGACACACTTGATCTTTAAAGAGGAAGTAAATCCTGATGGGTTTTACTTCCTCTTTTGCTCCCTGCAAAGCCTGCAAATTAAAAGCATAATGGGCTAGCATCGCATACTAGCCCATTATTTGACACTTACCTGCAAACGAATCCATCGCTGTCCCCTGTGCAGGCTGCGTCCATCTTCTCCCCTCTTCCTTCCAGGGGCCACAGACTCAGGCTCTGTGACTGGCCCGGAGCCGCGTGACGTCACTCTTGCGCGTGCGTGCAGGAGCCGTCAGTAACGGCACACGCTGGGGGAAGAAACGGCACACGTTGCGCCGTTTCTTCACAGCGCATGCACCGATTACATCATCGGCGCACTACAAGTGAAATATCTCCTAAACGGCGCACGTTTAGGAGATATTTCCACTACCTATAGGTAAGCGTTATTCTAGGCTTACCTATAGTTAAAAGTCACAAGGGAGGGTTTACAACCACTTGAAACATGGCAAAGTATTTAATAGAACATAATGGTGCTGGCTCAACAGTACCCCCTGGTGGTCAGTAAGGCTTTATTTGACTGTGCAGGTAAGGGCTATGTTCATATTTCAAATGTGGTGGACAATGTATTAATTCCTTATATGTTAATATCTACAGTCCTTATGGACCAATTTTGCTCTGGAGAATGTATGTCTTTTATTTTGTGTTTAATAAAAACCTTTTTGTTTGAGAAAAAAAAAAGTATTTAATAGAAGCCGATTTTTCTTTTAATCAAACTACTGTATGTTTTTCATGCTTTTCCATCCAGTGTCTCTATGTGCTTCTATCACATCTTCGCCTGTCTATAGTGAGCCTCACCGAAGCAGAGAAGCTTGTATTCACTTCACATGTTCCTATGCCCAACATAAGAATGTACCACATCCCATCAATACTGTAGTATAGGAATCACGGGGGTAAAGAGGGGATACAGAACTTCATTGTGGAGGGTTCCTTTAGATTGTCTATGATTTTAAAGGGTGCCTCGACTGAAAAAAGGTTGGTAAACGCTGCTTTAGGGTACCAAGTAGCAGAAGGGATTAACAAGAAATATAATAAAAATACAATATTTTATTTGATAATCTAACAGTAAAAAGCGATATAACTTGTACAACCATTAGAGATTATTCATAAAAACATATAAGGATAGTCCACTATACAATGATGGAACCATGTAGGATTTTTGTTCTCACACCAGAGATACATGAGAGAACATAAACGCGTTTCAACTTGTACGTAACGCGTGTCTTCCTCAGGGGTTTTTTTTTTTGTTCTCTATGATGACCTCTGCAACATATTCACATTTCAGTATACATCATAACAATGATCATAAGCAAACAAAAAAAGATCCCTCAAAGGGTACATAATTAAACATATATAAACTCACATCCAATATTGAACATCAAACAAACAAAAGAAAGCAAAGAGGCTGAGGGTCTCCAGGGGGCACTCTTCAAAATACTGTATGTTTTATTATGTACCCTTTGAGAGATATTTTATTGTTTGCTTATGAACATTGTTATAATGTATACTGATATGTGAATATGTTACAGAGGTCATCATAGAGAACAAATAAACCCTGAGGAAGGCACGGGTTACTTACAAGTTCAAACGCGTTGGGATCCTCATGTGTATCTCTAGTGTGAGAACAAAAATCCTACATGGTTCTATCATTGTATAGTGGACTATCCTTATATGTTTTGATGAAAAATCCCTAATGGTTGTACAAGTTATATACAGGTAGCTTTAATAGCTTTTTACTGTTAGATTATCAAATAAACAAATGTTTTTTTATTACATTTCTTATTAATCCCTTCTGTTACTTGGTACCCTAAAGCAGTATTTCTAAACCTTTTTTCAGTCAAGGCACCCTTTAAAATTATAGACAATCTAAAGGCACCCTCGAAAACTATGGACAGTCTCAAGGCACCCTCGAAAACTATGGACAGTCTCAAGGCACCCTCTAAAATTATGGACAATCTCAAGGCACCCGCTAAAATTATGGACAGTTTCAAGGCACCCTCTAAAATTATGGACAGTCTCAAGGCACCCTCTAAAATTATGGACAATCTCAAGGCACCCTCCAAAATTATGGACAGTTTCAAGGCACCCTCCAAAATTATGGACAGTCTCAAGGCACCATCTAAAAGTATGGACAGTCTCAAGGCACCCTCTAAAATTATGAACAGTCTCAAGACACCCTCCAAAATTATGGACAGTCTCAAGGCACCCTCTAAAATTATGGACAGTCTCAAAGCCCCCTCTAAAATTATGGACAGTCTCAAGGCACCCTCCAAAATTAAAGACAGTCTCAAGGCACCGTCCAAAATTATGGATAGTTTCAAGGCACCCTCTAAAATTATGGACAGTCTCAAAGCCCCCTCTAAAATTATGGACAGTCTCAAGGCACCCTCCAAAATTATAGACAGTCTCAAGGCACCGTCCAAAATTATTGATAGTTTCAAGGCACCCTCCAAAATTATAGACAGTCTCAAGACACCCTCCAAAATTATGGACAGTCTCAAGGCACCCTCTAAAATTATGGACAGTCTCAAGGCACCCTCCAAAATTATGGACAATCTCAAGGCACCCTCCATTCTAAATTGTCGTGGTCGTATTCTAATAGCTTTACATAATGCAACAACATTCACACGTAGGACACCCAATGTTAGAGGTGATTTATTCTTCCAAAGCAAATACACTTTTGCACACCGGTAATGAATAGTATTCCAATAAAATGCCGCGCTATATTAAGATTACCAATGTGATATGACACGTACAAAATGCATAAATATCTTAGTGCAAACCATGCATGATATTAAACATAATAACATATATTATATAAAATGTCCATTGTGCTGGCAAATTAAATTGATATCAGATGAAGAGTGCCGCACTGTATTAAAGTAACCAATGTGATATGACACATATAAATATAGCGCATGAATGAACTTACTGCTGGACATCTCAGGATCTCAAAGAGCTTCATTCACATAGAACTCAGGGGTGGTTCACAGGCATTTTTTGACCAAACATAGGTGTGCGGTCAAACGCCCTGGGGTGAGCAGATTCACACGGGGGTGGGGGGGGGGGGGGGCACAAGTTTGTTGTCACCTTGTCGATGGAGCACCATCACAGGAATTTGCTTTGCCAGCACAATGGATATTTTATATTTTATTATCTAATATGTTTGATATTATGCACGTTTTTGCACTTTATTTATATGTGTCACATCACATTGGTTACTTCAATACAGTGCGGCACTCTTCATCTGATATTAATTTCATTTGCCAGCACAATGGCCATTTTATATAATATATGTTATTATGTTTAATATCATGCACGGCTTGCACTGCACTGCACAGATATTCATGCATTTTATATGTGTCATATCACATTGGTAATCTTAATATGGCGAGGCATTTTATTTGTTTTTATACATTTATGGACTTATGAGATTGTGATCAGTGCCAGCAGCTGTATCAATTGGGAAGGTCCTGAGTCATTAGTGTGGTTTGCTCGCAAGCTTATTCAGTTTCATCGACTAGTTATCCAATGTTTCCCTTCTCCCTCAATTTCTCTCCATCAGTCAGCTAATGTGACCCCAGTGCGGAGGGAGAGGGGCGCAGGAGAGAGGGGCGCAGGAGGGTCAAACAAGGATGCTGTGGAGGCAACAGACATCCTCCTTATTAACAGAGGATGTCATTGGTTGTTAGGATGTCAGTATCCAGAAAATCATAATGGTGCACAATGAAAACCTGTGGCTTTGTGTAACTAAAAGGGCAGGCTTCATCCACCTTGCCGGCTTGTATACAATTTTTGATCAATTTTTTAGCCATTTTGCCAAGGCACCCCTGAAGAAACCTCAAGGCACCCTGGTTGAAAAAGGCTGCCCTAAAGCCCTGTATCCCTTTTTATCCCCCGTGAGCCAGAACACTACAGAGAAGCTTGTAGTTTTGAGGACATAATTACTCTGCATATCCTGCAGAGGGCGATATTCGGTTCACAAAACCACTGCAAAGAATAATGCTGGGCAGCAAGCCAGGGACAGATCAGCTCTGGTAAGAAGGGTAGGGTGCTTTGTGTTATTACATTACATTTTTGCTTTTGAACCTTGCTGCTAAAGTACCAATATTTTTTTTTTTTTTTATTAGCGTTCTGAATCAATATGCATGATGTATAACATTTCCAAGGCAAAGTGACCTTCCTGGGTTCCTACGTGCTTCAGAATGCCCCTCTAGTACAGTACAGTGTGCAGGTGGTAGCATGAATCCCTGAGGAGGACACAGGATATATCTGAACACACCACATAGAAATAGGAGAACTCCACCAATCTCTCACAAATCTCCATGGACCCCCTTAAAGGACAACTCTATCATTACCACGGTAAAATGTGGATAACCCATCATTTTCTCTCCCGGTGACAATGGTCATCAGGACAGATAGGGTCCATCTCAGATTGCAATAAAATCTTGACAGAGATTCTGTCTTCTCTACAACTAAAAGTAAGCTGTGGCTTTAGATACACTATATTTTTAAAAGTATTGGGACGCCTGCTTTTACACGCACATAAACTTTACTGGCATCCCAGTCTTAGTCCGTAGGGTTCAATATTGAGTTGGCCCACCCTTTGTAGATATAACAGCTTCAATTCTTCTGGGAAGGCCGTCCACAAGGTTTAGGAGTGTGTCTATGGGAATGTTTGACCATTCTTCCAGAAGCGCATTTGTGAGGTCAGGCACTGATGTTGAACGAGAAGTCCCAGTCTCCGCTCTAATTCATCCCAAAGGTGTGCTATCAGGTTGAGGTCAGGACTCCATGCAGGCCAGTCAAGTTCCTCCACCCCAAACTCGCTCATCCATGTCTTTATGGACCTTTATGGACTCCAAAGACATGCTGGTAGGTTAATTAGATCCTGTCGAAAAAATTGGCCAAATATGTGTATGTTGTATGTGTGTGTACTTGTAAGCATGTCGGGACCCCATGGGGCAAAGGACCGCGCTATACCGCAGATGGACACCGGGGGCAAAAGCGCCCTGAGGCGATTCAGTTCCCATAGGTAGTGCTATACAAGTCACTCATTCATTCATTCATACCTTGCTTTGTGCTCTGGTGATCAGTCATGTTGGAACAAGAAGGGGCCATCCCCAAACTGTTCCCACAAAGTTGGGAGCATGAAATTGTCCAAAATGTCTTGGTATGCTGACATCTTAAGAGTTCTCTTCACTGGAACTAAGGGGCCAAACCCAACCACTGAAAAACAACCCCACACCATCATCACCCCCCCCCCACACACACACCAAATGGTTTGGACCAGTGCACAAAGCAAGGTCCATAAAGACATGGATGAGCAAATTTGGGGTGGAGGAACTTGACTGGCCTGCACAGAGTCCTGACCTCAACCCGATAGAACACCTTTGGGATGAATTAGAGCGGAGACTGGAAACCAGGCCTTCTCGTCCAACATCAGCACCTGACCTCACAAATGCGCTTCTGTAAGAATGGTCAAACATTGCCATAGACACACTCCTAAACCTTGTGGACGGCCTTCCCAGAAGAGTTGAAGCTGTTATAGCTGCAAAGAGTGGGCCAACTCAATTTTGAACCCTACGGACTAATAGGGCGTACACACGGTCGGACTTTGTTTGGACATTCCGACAACAAAATCCATGGATTTTTTCCGACGGATGTTGGCTCAAACTTGTCTTGCATACACACGGTGGCACAAAGTTGTCGGAAAATCCGATCGTTCTAAACGCGGTGACGTAAAACACGTACGTCGGGACTATAAACGGGGCAGTGGCCAATAGCTTTCATCTCTTTATTTATTCTGAGCATGCGTGGCACTTTGTCCGTCGGATTTGTGTACACACGATCGGAATTTCCGACAACGGATTTTGTTGTCGGAAAATTTTATCTCCTGCTCTCCAACTTTGTGTGTCGGAAAATCCGATGGAAAATGTCCGATGGAGCCCACACACGGTCGGAATTTCCGACAACACGCTCCGATCGGACATTTTCCATCGGAAAATCCGACCGTGTGTACGGGGCATTAGACTGGGCTGCCATTAAAGTTCATGTGCGTGTAAAGACAGGAGGCGTCACAATACTTTTGACAATATAGTGTACATTCTAAGGTACTGAAAATAGTAAGCAGTCCCTAAGGACCTGTTGATACCAATGTGCTGTATTATGTACGTGACACCAAAATAGCTTCCTATCATGCCTATGTTGCAGCGCACCATAATCCCCGGCGACACACAATTGTGTTACAGCAAAGAGAACGGTGCATGTTGATTTTGGTTGGTTGTGGTACGTCAGGCAGCCCATTCAAATAAATGGCTTGCCTTAATGTAAAACACACGTTAACAGCGCGTCCTCATTCTTGACATGTCAGACAATCATTGACGCGGGTGTGCTGCATCTCATGCTGGGCGTGTGAACATCCCTGTCCGCTGCTTTTGTAGCTTGGGGGGGGTGGGGCGTGCTAAAAATGCATCTCAACCGCACATTTTTAACGCCCGCTCCCCCAAACACAAGGTTTAACCCACCTTTGCGTTCCAGTGCATTGCAGTCATGTGCACATTACTGCAACACGCATTAATGCATGTTACATGCATTACTGTGTTGTGGTGCCATTTGTATTAAAAGGCACCACAATGCAACACAGTTCTAGCACATGTACATTTCAGCACCTCAGTAATGAATTACTGTGCATTGTGGTGTACTGCGTTGCCAAAAAAAAGGCGATCGTTGATTTTTTGGGACATTTTGCTGCATTGCCAGCTCATTCATTTGAATGGGATTTCTTAAAGGGGTTGTAAACCCTTACATATACCCAGTGAAGTGACTGGCCCCAGGTGATACACGGAGATGAAACGAATCCCACTACATAAGTTGTACCTGTTTATCTGTGGTCTTCTCTTCTTTACATCCATTCAAAGTTCAGTATTTATACGGCTTGTCTGAGGGTTCAGAAAAGGGGGGGGGGGGCGGAAAACTGACATTCAACACCAGTGGCGGCTGGTGCTCAATAATTTGGAGGGCAGAGCAACATTACCTTAAACCCCCCTATGGGAGATGGACGGGAAGGCCTCTTTACCTTACGGGATGACACCCCGATCTCCCCTGTCAGTGCTGGAAGCAGTGGCGGCTGGTGGGTCAGGCTTCCCTTCATGGAGTTCAGTGGCGGCTGGTGGGTCAGGCTTCCCTTCATGGAGTTCAGTGGTGGCTGGTGGGTCAGGCTTCCCTTCATGGAGTTCAGTGGCGGCTGGTGGATCAGGCTTCCCTTCATGGAGTTCAGTGGCGGCTGGTGGGTCAGGCTTCCCTTCATGGAGTTCAGTGGCGGCTGGTGGGTCAGGCTTCCCTTCATGGAGTTCAGTGGCGGCTGGTGGGTCAGGTTCCCGTCATCTCTTGACATGGGGCTTGGCTTTGAGGGAGCCGGAGCCCCGGACCGGCATGGGCACCAGGGACAAGTCGTAGCCCTTCAGCACCTGGGGCACGGCCTCCTGGATACCAACGGGGAACCTCTCAATCATGGTTCCACCGCCTGGGTCCTTCTTAAAGTTCCCTGGTCCCTGGGCAATGCTCGCTGTTCCAAGCCGGCCAGGGACAGCGGAGAGTCCGAGTCAGAGTCTGAAAGGTGGGACATGGAGCTGCCCAGTGTCCAGCCGTGCGTCTCCTCCCTCCTTCCTCCCTCTAGGCCAATAGGATCGCTTCTCCTTTTGGCCTGAGACCTGTTTGCTGATTGGCCGAGAGGAGAATCAGTGTGAGAATAGCGAATATTCATTAGTAAGTACACAATATAAAGGGATATGCTTTGTTCATATTTCAAGTCTTATGCCGCGTACACACGATCGGACTTTACAGCATACTTGGTCCGACATTCTTCCCGCCGGACTGTCCGGCGGACTTTCTGAACGGACGGACTTGCCTACACACGACCGGACTTTCCGGCAGGCTAAGTCCGCCCGTCTTTCCGACGGACTTTCGCCGGAGTTACAGCGGACTTTCAGAATGAACAGACTTGCCCACACACGGCCAAGTCCGTTCATTTTGAACGTGACTCGGGTACGACGGGACTAGAAAAGGAAGTCAATCTCACCACTTTTATTGGCGAGATTGACACCTTGCGAGCCCCGTCGCGGGGCATACCAGGCCCTTAAGTCTGGTATGGATTTTAAGAGAAACCCCCTACGCCGAAAAAACGGAGTAGGGTCCCCCCTAAAATCCATACCAGACCCCGATCCAAGCACGTAGCCCGGCCAGTCAGGAAAGGGGGTGGGGACGAGCGAGCGCCCCCCCCCCCTCCTGAACCGTACCAGGCCGCATGCCCTCAACATGGGGGGTAGGTGCTTTGGGGGAGGGGGCGCCCTGCGGGTGATGTTGACCACACCCCCCTAAAACGTCACAGTCCCAGCATGCCCAGGGACTGTGACGCGGTCTCCGCCTATATAAGTCACATCGGAGCGCTCACAGGGCATTCCAGCCGGACAGACCGTCGTGTCAACATCTGGAGAAGAGAAAAGAAGAGTGGAGAAGGCCAGAAGCCAGAAGTCCGGGCCTCCGCTGGCAAAAGAGTGGCATGAAGACATGGAGCCGGCAGAAGAACTGGAACACCGGGAGAAGAGGCCAGAGAGAGCGGAGAAGAGGAACCGGAGGGACCCCTGAAGTCGGAAGAAGACCCCCGAAGCCGGAGGAAGACCCCCCCCCCGGAGCTGTCTAATAAATTATTTTAAAAACCTGTGTAGTGTGTTTTATTATTGACACTTTTTCCCTAGGTGAATGGGTAGGGGTACCCCATATTCATTCACATAGGGTGGGGGGCCGGGATCTGGGGGCCTTATTATAGGGGGCTCCCGGATTCCGATATTCCGATAAGCCCCCCACTCGCAGACCCCGACAACCAACGGCCAGGGTTGTCGGGAAGAGGCCCTTGTCCT
The DNA here is from genome assembly GCF_042186555.1 of Aquarana catesbeiana. Lineage (NCBI taxonomy): Eukaryota > Metazoa > Chordata > Amphibia > Anura > Ranidae > Aquarana > Aquarana catesbeiana. Next base: position 23,482,144 of record NC_133335.1, on the reverse strand, counting down.
CATCAACATGGGGACAAGGTGCATTGTGGTGGGGGGGGCCCCGCAGGGCGCCCCCTCCCCCAAAGCACCTACCCCCATGTTGAGGGCATGCGGCCTGGTACGGTTCAGGAGGGGGGGGGGGCGCTCGCTCTTCCCCACCCCCTTTCCTGACCGGCCGGGCTACGTGCTCGGATTGGGTCTGGTATGGATTTTAGGGGGGACCCTAAACCGTTTTTTCGGCGTAGGGGGTTCCCCTTAAAATCCCTACCAGACCTAAGGGCCTGGGATGCCCTGCGCTCGCCGCAATAGGAAAATTTGTTTTTCCTATTGCAGCGATCGCGAGATGCAATACCCTGTCCGCCGGACCAGCATACAGACGAACGGACTTTCCATCAGGAACGGAGTCCGGCGAGTCCGGCGGACTAAGATTTGAAACATGTTTCAAATCTAGGTACGGCGGACTTTTGAGAAAAAAAAGTCCGCTGGAGCCTACACACCATCGGATTGTGCGGCGGACTCCGGTCCACCGGACCAAGTATGCCGGAAAGTCCGCTCGTGTGTACGCGGCATTAGGTTTACAAACACAGCAGAACTTTACCCATAACAACTTGATGGAAAAAAAATTTCATACATTCCACATTAGTAATTATGCTACCAAAATTAGTGTGTGCTGTAAATTTCCTCCAGTGTTGCTCCTGTTTCTTTTTGCTGGAGGCCGCCATTTTGCTGAAGCCCAGAGCCCCTGAGCAGCAGTAAATTTTTAGGCAGCAGATCGGCCTCTATTGTCTCTGATTTTTGGCACAGTGTTGAAAAGTAAAGAGCAACTGAGCATGTGCAGAGCAGGGTGAGACGGTGCATTACTGGATTTTACACAGTATAGGCACTTATTGTTAATGTTTTACATAGCTATACCTGCAAAAGGGGCCAGCCTGAAGTGATCTAGCAGGACTACAGTTCCACTTTAATACAACGCACGTTAATTTGCAAAAAAAAAAAAAAATATGCACCAGGACGGCAAGGTCTAAATGGTCCCTAAGGCTAAGCAGCCATTTTCATGTCGGAGACACAACCAACTGACATTTTTTTCATCCCATTCTGTGAAAAGCAAACATAGGGACTGCCAACGATCTGCAGGCGAAAGGGACAGCAAGACGATCAGTGCATTGAGTACATTTGTCAGCACGAAGGACTGCAGCGATACGGAGAAAGAGTTAAACGCAGAGAGGGGAAAAGCCGCCACCCTCCTCTCTTCTGCAGTCTCTGGCTTGGGTGGGGTTCACATTAAGGAAACCGCACCTCCAGCAGAGTCAGGCGGCTCCCAGACTGATCCCGGAGAGACTCTTTCAGTGTCTGTCCCCCCCACCACCACCAAGGAGAAGCCCCTGGGGAATTAGAGGGGGGGGGGACCCTTATGTCTCTATAATTATGTACAGAAAGGGCTTATTAAAACAAGGAATCACTATGTTCAGTTTTGTTAGTTAACAAGAATCCACATCTGTCCCCTAGTAATACTCTACAGATAGAGATTAATGGTTCAACGCAAATCCAGAGCATCTTCTCTCACCCACTCTTACTATTCTGACATTTTCAGTATGTGTCCTCCGAGGAGCTTACAATCTACAGTCCTCGCCCACCTATGTACAGACACACACAGACCAATACCGGAGAAATAATCTACTAGCATGCATCTGGATTGTGGGAGGAAACCCACCTAAAGGCATTGGGAATGATTTACTAAAACTGGAGAGTGTAAAATCTGATGCAGCTGTGCATAGTAACCAATCAGCTTCTAAATTCAGCTTGTTTCATTAGAGCGGGGTTCCCATTTAAAAAAATACATAAATAAAAGTCAGCGGCTACAAATACTGCAGCTGCTGACTTTTAATATTCGGACACTTACCTGTCCCAGGGTCCAGTGATGCGGGGGGGATTGAAGCCCCGCTCGCCCCCCCTCTGCTCGGCATTTTAACTGTGGCTTCACAGCCGGGCACCCACTGCGCATGCGCGAGCCACGCCACACAATCATCTGGGACCGGTCACGTGTCCCAGATGATTGACAAGAGGGAGGGGGGAGAGGCGATCTCCCTTCCTGCGCCAAGGGAAGTGACGTCAGGAGCCCAGGCACCGAAGGAGGCAGACTACGAGGGACCCCCTAGCAACAGGCATTTAGAGGCAGAGACGGCTCTCTAATTAGGCAAATTAGGCGGTCGCCTAAGGCCTCACCCTCTCAGGGGCCTCGCGGCCACCTAGTTTGCCTAAAGAGCTGCCTCTACTATCCTAAGAGACCGCACTGACACCAGCACTGAGAGAGACCACACTGACACCAGCACTGAGAGAAACAACACTGACACCAGCACTGAGAGAGACAACACTGACACCAGCACTGAGAGAGACAGCACTGACACCAGCACTAGCAGAGTGTACACTGACACCAGCACAGAGAAACAGAGCACTGATGCCAGCACTGAGAGAGAGAGAGATTAATGACATCAGGGCCGAGACAGAGCACACTGCACTGAGATAGAGTGCCCTGACACCAGTACTGAGAGCATGCCAGCACTGACACCAGCTTTGAAATAGGGGACACTGACACCAGTACTATATGCAATTCATTTTCATTGCTTGAATTATTTTTTCCCTTATGGACGTGAGTGGGGCCTCATGTCTAAGTTATGCCTAAGGCCTCACAAAGCCTAGGGCCGCCTCTGTTTAGAGGTGAGTAAAAAATAATAATTTTCCCCGAATGGTGCTTCCCCTGCGTCTCCTCCCTCCTCCGCCTCGGCGGCCACCATTGCTTCTCCTCTCAGCCAATCGGGTGACGGGTCTCAGGACCCACTCAGGGCGCAGTCCAATTACAGCGGCGGGGGTGTTTATTTTAAGCACCTGATTAGAGCCATAGGCTCTAATAGGCTTCAAAAAATTTCTACTCAGAGCGCAGAGCAAATTAATATTTGCTTTTCTAACACTGAACCGCCCCTCTGCCCATCAGGAAGCATTAGTCTAATGCCCGTCACCTGATTGACTGAAGGCACAGGTACCCCTATTGGACGCCTAGCAGAATGGAAGAAGAGGGAAGCATGGAGGACACAGGAGCCGTCCCACAGCTCGCCGCCGCCACCGCTGACAGACCTGCCACCAAGATGGGGTAAGTTCCGGGCAGACAGTGGGTGGATGGAGGTCACAGTGGCTGCATATGATGGGCACAAGTGGCTGCATATAATGGGCACAAGTGACTGCATATGATGGGCACAAGTGGTTGCATGTGATGGGCACAAGTGGCTGCATGTGATGGGCACAAGTGGCCACATATGATGGGCACAAGTGACTGCATATGATGGGCACAAGTGGCTGCATGTGATGGGCACAATGGCTGCATATGATGGGCACAATGACTGCAATTTATGGCACAGTGGCTGCATATGATGGGCACAAGTGTCTGCATGTGATGGGGCACAAGTGGCTGCATATGATGGGCACAATGGCTGCAATTTATGGCAGAGTGGCTGCATTTGATGGGCACAAGTTGCTGCATTTGATGGGGCACAGTGGCTGCATTTGATGAGCACAGTGGCTGCATTTGATGGGGCACAGGGGCTGCATTTGATGGCACATGACTGCATTTGATGGGGAATAGTGGCTGCTTTTGATGAGCACAGTGGCTGCATTTGATGGAGCACAGTGGCTGCATTTCATGGGCACAGTGGCTGCATTTGATGGGGCACAGTGGCCGCATTTGATGAGCACAGTAACTGCATTTGATGAGCACAGTGGTTGCATTTGATGGGCACAGTGACTGCATTTGATGGAGCACAGTGGCTGCATTTGATGGAGCACGGTGGCTGCATTTGATGGGGCACAGTGGCTGCATTTGATGAGCACAGTGGCTGCATTTGATGGAGCACAGTGGCTGCATTTGATGGAGCACAGTGGCTGCATTTGATGGGGCACAGGGGCTGCATTTGATGGGGCACAGGGGCTGCATTTGATGGAGCACGGTGGCTGCATTTGATGAGCACAGTGGCTGCATTTGATGGAGCACAGTGGCTGCATTTGATGAGCACAGTGGCTGCATTTGATGGAGCACAGTGGCTGCATTTGATGGGGCGCAGGGGCTGCATTTGATGGGGCACAGTGGCTGCATTTGATGGAGCACAGTGGCTGCATTTGATGAGCACAGTGGCTGCATTTGATGGAGCACAGTGGCTGCATTTGATGGAGCACAGTGGCTGCATTTGATGAGCACAGTGGCTACATTTGATGGAGCACAGTGGCTGCATTTGATGGGGCACAGGGGCTGCATTTGATGGGGCACAGTGGCTGCATTTGATGGGGCACAGTGGCTGCATTTGATGGAGCACAGTGGCTGCATTTGATGAGCACAGAGGCTGCATTTGATGGGACACAAATTTTTCAGTTTGTTTGCGTCCCCCCAAAAATTTTGAGCACCAGCCGCCACTGGGCGCAATCACGTGCTTCTAAAAAAAAAAAAAAAAAAACCCCATTGGAATCCATGTCATGTAGATTAAGGGGGCCAGGCGCATAGATATGGGGGGCGGCACCCGTGTGCCTCATATGGACTGGCCGCCTCTGCCCGTAGTCCTTTCAAAAAATGCACCAACAATGAATTATTAAAAAAACCTTTAATGTTGCCATGCAAACCGCAGAGCATTGCAACCATAATGAATGTTTTGCAGGTGCAGTGCACAGGATTCTGCATTGTTTATCCCCAGCCCCAGATCTGCACAGGGTATAAATATTCTGTTATGGGGCTGTAGGAAGTAAAAAGTGAACCACAAGTGCGTGTCACTCCACCTCTGCTGACGAGATACACTATATTACCAAAAGTATTGGGACGCCTACCTTTACACGCACCTGCACTTTACTGGCATCCCAGTCTTAGTTCATAGGTTTCAATATGGAGTTGGCCCACCCTTTGCAGCTATAACAGCTTCAACTCTTCTGGGAAGGCTGTCCACAAGGTTTAGGAGTGTGTCTATGGGAATGTTTGACCATTCTTCCAGAAGCGCATTTGTGAGGTCAGGCACTGATGTTGGACGAGAAGCCCTGTCCCACAGTCTCCACTCTAATTCATCCCAAAGGTGTTCTATTGGGTTGAGGTCAGGACTCTGTGCAGGCCAGTCAAGTTCCTCCACCTCAAACTCGCTCATTCATATCTTTATAAACCTTGCTTTGTGCACTGGTGAACAGTCATGTTGGAACAGGAAGAGGCCATCCCCAAACTGTTCCCACAAAGTTGGGAGCATGAAATTGTCCAAAATGTCTTGGTATGCTGACGCCTTAAGAGTTCCCTTCACTGGAACTAAGGGGCCAAACCCAACCCCTGAAAAACAACCCCACACCATAATCCCCCCTCCACCAAATGATTTGGACCAGTACACAAAGCAGGGTGCAGCTTTGTTACACATTTAAAGTTTAACTAAAGGCAAAACTTCTTTTGTGTTTTGGATAACGTGGAGAGGGATTAGAACACCTGCCAGGTTTTATTTCTGTCTGTGTCCCCGTTAAGGAGATTCACCCTCTCTGTTTGTCCTGTTTACCATTATCGTTGAAAGTGAAAGTAAAAGAAAATCCCAAATTTTGGGTTGTCCCAAGAAAAATAATAGAGGGGGAATCTTCCAATGGGGACACTAGTTCTGGTGACCTGGGGGTCCCTAAGGAATTCCTCAAATTTTCAGGGATTTCCTCTCACTTCCTGTTTTTACTATGGAACAGGAAGTTAAGGGAACTCTCCCCAATGGGGTAAAGATGGCGAAAAAAAAAAAATGACAGAGGTTATAACCTTCCCTTACTCTATCCAAAATGAAAAAGAAAAACAACTTTTCCCTATAGTTCTACTTTAAATGCCATTTCAAGAGATCAATTGCAATCTAAAAATCATAATCTAGCTACCCAATTCGTGTGCTCCTTTTAAAAAAAATCTATAATGCTTCCATCAGAACGACATATTTTGCACCATCCCATTGGGATCATACAGGCCTATGTTGATGGGCTTTGGAAGCTTCTGGGATCATTCAGAATGCATTGACAGGTGCCTCTGACCTGCATTTGTCCTGCATTCCCTTAGGCTTGTATGGGAATGCAAACCTGCTCAAACCAAACAAAAGCCTGTGGACACAGGCCCTGAGGCTAGCCACAAACGGAAAGATGACTCCACGTTAACGAGTCAGGTTACAATAGCCTCCGGCTATAGCCTGCTTCTATTTCCTGTGTAGCACCCTCCTAGTTAGGTTGCTAGTATATCAGGAAAATTCAGTTCTTTTTTGGCTCCTCTGTAGTCAGTGGAGCAGTTGATGATTGCTTTTGGCTGTTCTGGTTCTCATTGGCTACAGGTTTGATTGCTCTCCCCTGCCTTCCAGAGGCTTCTGGAAAGACAAGGAGAGGGGCGCCTCTGAGTATGTATCATAAACACTTTAGTATAAAAACAATATGCACTCACGTGGAAGATAGTAAAGTTGAGTGCATCTCTGGGCTGAGCAGATGGGACGACTACAAGTCACAGAAAGCCCGCTTCTTGCTGGCAAAGGGCAGCACATCAGGTCCTAGGGAGGATAAGGGCGGTGGGTCGTCAGAGCCGGTGGGAGGCAGCGCTGCAGCTTGATAATCCGGTCCGGTGACCGCGAGGATGGGGAACGGCCGTGCGGTGTAGGCACCAGAACGAGGCTCGGACAGCAAAACAGCGTGGCACAGGATGAGGACGTCACTAGTATGCGACGCTTTTCTGAGCGTGCTCGCTACGAATGGTACGGTAGCCGCGCTCCTTTGTCAAGGATAATCGTCATCTGGGATGGCCCTCCTGATCTCATTACTTTCTTTTGTAGATCATTGCAATTGAAACCTTTCAATTGCAATGATCTACAAAAGAAAGTAATGAGATCAGGAGGGCCATCCCAGATGACGATTATATCGTTGATATATCGTCCGAAAAAAACTATAAGGATTGTGTCGCCAAATGTGGTTATTTTCCCAATAACCCATGGCTAAGTGTGCATATGATGGAGCAAAATTGGCTCCTATGGCGGTTCCCTGTACCTGCAGGTAAAAATCACCATTGAAACAAAAATAATTATGGGTAAGGTAAAATTGCGTAGCTTCCAAAATGAAAGCAGCTTGTCTGGGATTAATGAGTGGGTATTGGGCAAGGACGAATTCAAGAGCTAGTAGGCCAAATTGGTGAGGAATGAATGTGTAGAGGGAGTTGACATCTAGAGATAACCATACATAGGAAGATTCCCATTTATATGGTGAGAGGAGTTCCAAGAGATGGGAACCATCTTGAATGTAGGATTGTAGTTGATGGACCAGAGGTTGCAGATATTGGTCAATGTATTGGCTGAAACCAGTAGTCACACTGTCTATAGCTGCCACAATGGGTCTGCCAGGAGGAGATGTCGAATTTTTATGGATTTTGGGCAGGTGGTAGAAATATGGGATCTGGTAGAAGTCTTTGCGGAAGAAAGAGGCTTCTGTTTTGTGGATGACACCTTTGTCAAACACTGATTTGACCAAGACATCAACTTCATGAGAAAAATCCGAAGTCGGGTCCTTTTTGAGTTTTTTATAAGTGGCCCCATTGGAAAGGAGTCTGTGAGCTTCTAGGATATAGTCAGTTCTGTCTGTTTATGATAATGTCTGCCGTATGTATCAGAGAACCTAATGCTTTATGCCGCGTCGGACTTTTCGTCTACAAAAGTCCGACAGCCTGTCCGACAGACTTCCGGTCGGACTTTTCGTCTACAAAAGTCCGACAGCCTGTCCGACAGACTTCCGGTGGACTTTCGGCGGACTTGCAGCAGACTTTCTAAGGAACGGACTTGCCTACACACGACCACACAAAAGTCCGACGGATTCGTACGTGATGACGTACACCGGACTAAAATAAGGAAGTTCATAGCCAGTAGCCAATAGCTGCCCTAGCATGGGTTTTTGTCCGTCGGACTAGCACACAGACGAGCGGATTTCGGGTCCGTCGTAGTTACGATGTAAAGATTTGAAGCATGTTTCAAATCTAAAGTCCGTCGGATTTGAGGCTGAAAAAGTCTGCTGAAAGTCCGGAGAAGCCCACACACGAACGGATTACCAGCCAGCTTTAGTCCGTCGGTGTCCGTTGGACTTTTGTAGACGAAAAGTCCGACCGTGTGTACGCGGCATTAGTCTCAGAGGCAGAGAGATGAAATTTACTAGATGACACCGTGGAGGATGTCTGGCAAAGCTTAAGAAAATCTGCGTAAACCACTCTATAAAAGCTCTCAAGATAGGGACCTTTTGATTGGGCAGAATAAAAAATAGATTTTGGCCTTAAGGATGAATGGACTATAAGGGGAGAGATGGCAAGGTGCTGTGTGAAGAGGCTCAATGAGCTATCTTCTTCAGTTAATGATTCCAGAGCGTCTATGATCTCAGCATCATATTCAAAGGAACTAGGAGAGGCTTCTGGAACACAGAGAGTTTCGGCAAACCAAATCCCAGCCTGAATATTTAATGTGCTCCAGCCAATCCCTGGGGAGGTGTGCCCAGAAGGTGGCTGGAGAGGCCTATAGATAGTCTGAGTTTTAGAGCAGCAGGGTCTCCTCTTCTTCACCCTGTTGGAGGCAATCCACCCGCCTGGCTACCCCAACCTGCAGCCGTTATCCTGCTCCCAACAGCTATTCATAAAGACAGAGCTGGAGGGCCTATTTATTCAACTCCCTTTTGGATATGGTCACTCACTGAGAACTTGGTCTTGAGGGCTCACTGATGAGTTTCTGGTGGATACTGGAAGGAGGCACCCAGTGATCCTGTGATCTTGTGAGTACCTACCTGACTTCAGAGTTCTTGTGATTGTGTGCTGTACCCTCCTGATCGGATAAACCAGTAGTGTTCCTGCCTGGGATAGTTGCTAAGGAAAAAAAAAATAAGGAATAAGTCTCTATAATCCGTATTTATTTCTGCATAAAGACTGCATAGATAGAGCGATACTGCTCTATACCCCATCCATCTTTTCTTCAACAGTAAAACACCTAAAAGACCAGGGATCTCCAAACTTTCTGAACAAAGGGCCGGTTTACTGTCCTTGAGGCTTTAATGGGGCCAGACTGTGGCCAGTGGGATTAGAAAACGCTGTGGTGTTGGTGAGAGCAAGCAGCCTCCCATCATTAGGTTTATTGGTAGGAATAGTGCCCTATTGTTGGTACCAGTGGAAGGAATAGTGCCCCGTTGTTAGTATTCAAGGTAGGAATAGTGCCCTATTGTTGATGTCTATTAAAGGAATGGTGCCCCCTCATCAGTGTCTGTAGCAGGAATGGTGCTCCATCGTTGGTATCTGTGGGAGGAATAGTGCCCCATCACTGGTGTCAGTGGGATGAATGGTTCCCCATCATTGGTGAATGAATGAATGAATGAATGATTTGTAAAGCGCTGCAATTGCGAACTGAATCGCCTCAAGGCGCTAGATGTGTTCTCTGTAGCCAGCTTCTAGAAAAGGAAGGTCTTTAGTTTTTTCCTGAAAGCCTGGTGGTTTTCTTCCATGCGGAGGTTGGTTGGGAGAGCATTCCATAGTCGAGGTCCTTGGACTGCAAATCTACGTTCTCCCTTTGCTTTGTAGCGGTATTTGGGAATGAGGAGGAGGTTTTGGTTAGCTGATCGAAGACTGCGATTCGGTGTGTAGTGTTTTATTTTTTCCCGGAGATATTGCGGAGCGTTTCCTTGTATGCATTTATGGGTGAGGCAGAGGGTCTTGAATATGATCCGATTCTTCACAGTTAGCCAATGTAGGCTTTTTAGGGATGGGGAGATGGATTCCCAGGGCTTTTTTCCTGTTAACAGTCTTGCCGCCGTATTTTGCATGAGTTGCAAGCGCGCAAGCTGATATTGGGGTAGACCTACGTAGAGGGAATTTGCATAGTCGAGTCGGGAATTGATGATCGTTCCCACAACTGCCGCTTTGTCCTCTTCTGGGATGAAGGGGATGAGTCTGCGAAGCAGGCGGAGGAGGTGGTGGGATCCGCTCACCACCGATCCTATTTGTGCATCCATTGTCATTCCTGAGTCAAAGATGACTCCGAGACTCTTGACTTTGGTGCTGGGGGAGATGGTCTGTCCGAGGATGGAGGGTGGTGTCCACGGAGTCTTAATTTTGGAATTTTTGTTGGCTTGCAGGAGAAGAAGTTCTGTTTTTGATTCGTTAAGTTTGAGGGAGCTAGCGGTCATCCAGTCATTGATTAAAGTGAGGCATTTCTGTAGTTGCTGATGATGATCTTTTTGTCCATTAATGCGAAGGTAGAGTTGGGTGTCGTCTGCGTATGAGTGGAAGCAGAGGTCCGTTTTCCTGATGATATTGAGAAGCGGGCGGATGTAGATGTTAAATAGCACTGGTGACAAGGGTGAGCCCTGAGGGACTCCACAGGAGACTGCCCGAGATTCCGAGGTGAATGTTCCCAGTTTCACTGTCTGAGAGCGATTCTCTAAGAAGGATGTAAACCATTTTAGGGCAGAATCTGTGGCTCCTGCAACTTCTGAGAGGCGGACAAGTAAAGTATTGTGGTCCACTGTATCGAATGCTGCGCTGAGGTCTAACAGTACCAGGAGACTCGGTTCCCCGTCATCTGCTGCTTCGAGGGCGTCGTCCCATATTTTGAGAAGTGCTGTTTCTGTGCCATGGCCTGGGCGGAAGCCTGATTGCAGAGGGTCCAGGAGGTGGTGTGTCTCCAGGTGGTGTTGTAGCTGCTGTACTACTGCTTTCTCTATAATCTTGGAGATGGTGTTGAGGCTTGTTATTGGTCTGCGGCAGTTAGGGTCTTTAGGGTCGAGATTAGGTTTCTTTAGCAGGGGTTTGACGATGCCTTGCTTGAGGGAGGTTGGCACAGTCCCTTCTTTGAATGATTGATTTATGAGATGTGTTAGGGTGGGGGCCAGGATGTCGGAACATTCTTTGAACAATTTGGTGGGGATGATGTCGTTCGGTGATGTGCTGTCGCGAAGGCTTCCGATGATGTTTTTAGTCGTGTCCGTGGTGATTGGGGACAAAAAGAACTTCGGTGGTTGAGTGATGTTCGTGTCGATATCCTCTTTTTGCATTGGTTGGGTGAGGTTGGTTGTTATTTTCTGATGAATTGCTTTCCGAATGTTGTCGATTTTGTCGATGAAGAAATCTGATAACTCATTGCAGAATTCTTGAGTATCGTTTTCAGGGGGTTCTAGGCAGGTCGGGTTCATTGATTGAGCAACTATTTTGAAAAGTTCCCGTGGGCGGTTTAAGGCGGATGAGATGGTGTCTGCAAAATGTTCTTTTTTGGCTTTGAAGATTGCCTTGTGGTATTTCACCGTGAGTGCTTTGTAGTTAGCATGGTTTTCCTTGGTGGGATTTCTTCTCCAAGTTCTCTCAGCTCTTCTGCGTTCTTGCTTGAGTAGGGTGAGAGTGCCATTAAACCAACTCGAGTTTTTTGTGCGGACGGGTGTTCTGCGTTTTGGCGCCACGGAGTCTGCTGTTTGTAGTAAAACATTGTTTAGGGAGTTGAGTGTTTGTTCCGTTGAGAGGTTTGGGTTTAGCAGAAGAATTTTGCTCGACAATGTAGTTTTGAAGAGTTCAGAGTGTAGTTTCTTCTGAGATCTATTCCAGTGTGTTGCTATTGCCCGTTTCTGTTTTTGGAGGGTGGTGTTAGTGGTGATTTTAAATTTGATAGCATGGTGGTCCGTCCATGGTAGTGGGGTGTTGTTCAATACGTCGATGTCCATATTCTGTTTGAAGATGAGATCTAAAGTGTGTCCTGAACCATGCGTAGGAGCATTTATCAGTTGTTGCAGGCCAAGTTCTTCCATTTGGTTAACGCAGGCGGTTGCAATAGGGTCTTGGGCGGAGTTTGCCCACAGATTGAAATCCCCAAGTACCAGAAGGTTTTTGGTTTTCAAGGTGTGCATTGAGAAGAATTCAGTGAGCGGTGTGAGGAGATTGGTCTTTGGTCCTGGTGGTCTGTAGCATAGTAGTATGTGAATGGTGTCTTGAGGTGTTGTTTGAAGATGCAGTGAGAGTGTTTCCATGAAAGGCACTGAGTTCTGTAAGTTTGGTTTGGTGAACCCCAGGTGCGATTTGAAAATCACTGCTAGACCTCCTCCTTTTTTTCCTATTCTATGCTCAGATAGGATACTGTAGTTCTTGGGCACCAATTCAGTTAGGATGGTGTTGCAGTCGGAAGTTAGCCAGCTTTCTGTAATGAAGAGGCAGTCTATGTTGTTTTCGATGATGAAATCGCGGATTTCCAGCCTGTGCTTGACTGCAGATCTGGTGTTGATCAGGGCGCATGCTAGTTGTTGCGGTTGGATCGGTGTCTCCCTGCCTTTGATGGTTGATTGTGGGTTGGTCCTTAGTAATTGTTCTTTTTTTAGTCTTTTTTTGCGTGGTGGTCGGTAAAGTTGCGGCCGTGTTTCTTAGCCTGTGGAGGGTGTCTGCTGTGTACTTGAAGTTGCACATGATGCGGAAGGCGGCGTTGCTAGAAAAGAAATTTGTATGACGAAGGCACTGGTGTGGCGATGATAGCCTTGCAGGGGGATGGAGGGATCGGATGGCTGACCACTGCTCTGGAGTGGTGAGAGTGACGGCTGAGTGTTGGAGCGGAGGTACTGGAGGGAGGTGGTGTCTGTAGGAGGAATGGTGCCCCATCATTGGCATCTGTGGGAGGAATGGTGCCCCATCATTGGTGTCTGTGGGAGGCATGGTGCCTCATCATTGGTATCTGTGGGAGGAATACTGCCTTATCATTGGTATCTGTGGGAGAAATAGTGCCCCATCACTGGTGTCTGTGGCAGGAATGGTGCCCCATCATTGGTATATGTGGGAGGAATAATGCCCCATCACTGGTGTCTGTGGGAGGAATGGTGCCCCATCATTGGTATCTGTGGGAGAAATAGTGCCCCATCACTGGTGTCTGTGGGAGGAATGGTGCCCCATCATTGGTATATGTGAAAGGAATAGTGCCCCATTATTGGTGTCTGTGGGAGGAATGGTTTCCTATCATTGGTGTCTGTGGGAGGAATGGTGCCCCATCATTGGTGTCTGTGGGAGGAATGGTGCCCCATCATTGGTATATGTGGGGGGAATAGTGCCCCATCACTGGTGTCTGTGGAAGGAATGATTCCCCATCATTGGTGTCTGTAGGAGGAATGGTGCCCCATCATTGGTGTCTGTGGGAGGAATGGTGCCCCATCATTGGTATATGTGGGGGGAATAGTGCCCCATCACTGGTGTCTGTGGGAGGAATGATTCCCCATCATTGGTGTCTGTAGGAGGAATGGTGCCTCATCACTGGTGTCTGTAGGAGGCACGGTGCCCCCTCATTGGCATATGTGGGAGGAATAGTGCACCATCGTTGGTGTCTGTAGAAGGAATGGTGCCCCATCATTGGTGTCTGTGGGAGGCATGGTGCCTCATCATTGGTATCTATGGGAGGAATATTGCCCCATCACTGGTGTCTGTGGAGGAATGGTGCCTCCTCATTGGTAACTGTGGGAGAAATAGTGCCCCATCATTGGTGTCTGTAAGAGGAATGGTGCCCCATCATTGGTATCTGTGGGAGGAATGGTGCCCCATCATTGGTATCTGTGGAAGGAATAGTGCCCCATCATTGTTGTCTGTGGGAGACATGTTGCCTCGTGTTCAAAAAATTGGAACAGTTGATAGCTGTGTGAAATAAGCCAGCACATGACATACAGTATATGTGACAGGTACACTTTAACGGCTCTCTATCTTAGCTTTTTGCCACCTCTCCCTCTCTACATCCCCCCCCCTCTGCCTGTCAGGAAGGCGTCCCCCTCTGCCTGACATGTGCTTGGTGTGTGTGTCTACATTTCCTGCGGCCAGTCCTCTGTCTGGAGGGGGTCTGTGGGAAGCCGGGAACCCCCCAGATCTCACACGAGGCTCCCACACTTCCTGCCCTGTCTCCATCACACGCAGGGACATTATACAAGCCTCCCTGGTCGCCAGCGGGGACACCAATTGCACTCCTGGGGCCGGAGACGCCAGAGGAGGAATAAGAGGAGGCGGCGGGGGGGGGGGGGGGATCCTTTTATTAAATCTACTAGTCGGCACCCCCTCCCAGGCACACGTCCCTGACATTCCCAGCTAACTCTCACTGATATCACAGGAAGTCAGGAAAAGCCGGGAGGAGAGGGGACAGAGGGGACACAGGCCAAGAAGGGGGACAGTTCCAGGAACCGGCCAAACAGATTAAATGTTTTCTCCTTTATGTGGGGGGGGGGGGGCCCATTGTGGCTGCAGCATCCTGGCTAGGCCGTGCCAGGACCGCTGACCTATCTGTCGTTCACATGACCCCAGGCTGTCTATGTCTACTTATGTCACACTCATAGTCCGAAACAGTGAATCAGCTATTACTGCAAATATCAAGCATTTCTTAGTACATTCTGATTAATCAGGGTCACAAAGTATCCGAGTCATTGCATCGTAAACAATGACCAAAAAATTTGAATAAAATACGTGTTTTCACCTTTCCTGTCCTTTGTTACATCTCAGTGCCGCTGATCTCCTGCAGCCACTTTCTGTCTACATGACATCCAGTGATGGCCGCGTGACATTTCTCAAGCTGGGTTTCCTGGTTGGTGAGAACAGTGGACCGTGCCTACGTAATCACATCAGTTGATTTGCTAGAACTGGAGAGTGCCATATCTGGTGCAGCTCTGCAGGGTAGCCAATCGGCTTCTAACTTCAGTTTGTCCAGTTAAGTTTTTGCCAATAAAAACCTGGAAGCGGATTGGTTTCTATGCAGAGCTGCGCCAGACTTTTGCATGCTCCAGTTTTAGTAAATCAACGCCGATGTGACTGAGCCGCAACGTAGGGAAACAGGGGGGGGGGCAGAGCGTTGTCACCTTATCACAGGAAGTGCCTGACCAAGGACCTTGAAGGCAGGATCACCCGGTATTCTGCAGATTTATCGGCATATAACACGCACCTGCATTTTAAGAGGGAGGTTTCAGGTAAAAAAAAACCTTAAATTTTAAATAAAGAACTTTGAAGCAAAATAAGGGTCAGTGCCCATCAATGCAGCCCCACCATTGCCCATCAATGCAACTTGATCAATGCCCATCAATGCAGCCCCACCATTGCCCATCAATGCAACTTGATCAATGCCCATCTACAACCTCACAATTGCCCATCAATGCAGCTTGATCAGTGCCCATTTGCAGTCTCACCATTGCCATGAATGCAGCCTGATCAATGCCCAGTCCACAAACTATTATATATATATATATATATATACTGGAATTTTAAAAAATGTTATATACTAGCAATGGCGGCAATCAGCGACTTATAGCGGGACTGCGATATATTTAGCGGACAATCTGACACTAACTGACACTTTGTGGGTACCAGTGTCACTGATACAGAGATCAGTGCTAAAAATATGCACTGTCACTGTACTAATGACACTGGGTGGGAAGGGGTTAACATCTAGGGCAAACCAAGGGGTTTAAATGTGTGCCTAGCCAGTGTTTTTGTGTACACAGTGGGGGTTATTTACGAAAGGCAAATCCACTTTGCACTGCAAGTGCACTTGGAAGTCCAGTCGCTGTAAATCTGAGGGGTAGATCTGAAATGAGGGGAAGCTCTGCTGATTTTATTATCCGATCATGTGCAAGCTAAAATGCTGGGGGGTTTTTTTGTGCAAACCAATCAATATACGCTTATTGGGATTTTTATATATATATATATATATATATACTGGAATTTTAAAAAATGTTATATACTAGCAATGGTGGCAATCAGCGACTTATAGCGGGACTGCGATATATTTAGCGGACAATCTGACACTAACTGACACTTTGTGGGTACCAGTGTCACTGATACAGAGATCAGTGCTAAAAATATGCACTGTCACTGTACTAATGACACTGGGTGGGAAGGGGTTAACATCTAGGGCAAACCAAGGGGTTTAAATGTGTGCCTAGCCAGTGTTTCTGTGTACACAGTGGGGGTTATTTACGAAAGGCAAATCCACTTTGCACTGCAAGTGCACTTGGAAGTGCAGTGGCTGTAAATCTGAGGGGTAGATCTGAAATGAGGGGAAGCTCTGCTGATTTTATCATCCGATCATGTGCAAGCTAAAATGCTGGGGGGGTTTTTTTGTGCAAACCAATCAATATACGCTTATTGGGATTTTTTTTTTTACCAAAAATAGGTAGCAAAATACATTTTGGCCTAAATTGATGAAGAAATTAGATTTTTTCATTTTTTTATCGGATATTATATTATAGCAGAAAGTAAAAAGTATATATATTTTTTTAAATTGTCGGTCTTTTTTTATTTATAGAGCAAAAAAATTGAAAAGACTCAGTGGTGATCAAATACCACCAAAAGAAAGCTCTGTTTGTGGAAAAAAATCCAACACACCCCTTAGTAAAAGCAGCACACTATGTACACAAAAACACTGGTTAGGCACACATTTAACCCCTTGATTGCCCTAGATGTTAACCCCTTCCCAGCCAGTGTCATTAGTACAGTGACAGTGCATATTTTTAGCACTGATCTCTGTATTAGTGACACTGGTTCCCACAAAGTGTCAAAAGTGTCAGTTAGTGTCCGATTGTCCGCCACAATATCGCAGTTCCGCTATAAGTCGCTGATCGCCACCATTACTAGTATATAACATTTTTAAATTCATATATATATATATATATATATATATAACACGCACAGGCGTATAACACGCACATTCATTTTAAGAGGGAAGTTTCGGGAAAAAAAACCTTAAATTTTAAATAAGGAACTTTAAAGCAAAATAAGGGTCAGTGCCCATCTGCAGCCTCACAAGTGCCCTCAATGCAGCCTGATCAGTCCACATCAATGCAGCCTCACAAGTGCCATCAATGCAGAAGCCTCACCATTGCCATCAATGCAGCAGCCTCACCATTGCCATCAATGCAGCAGCCTCACCATTACCATCAATGCAGCAGCCTCACCATTGCCATCAATGCAGCAGCCTCACCATTACATCAATGCAGCAGCCTCACCATTGCCATCAATGCAGCAGCCTCACCATTGCCATCAATGCAGCAGCCTCACCATTGCCATTAATGCAGCAGCCTCACCATTGCCATCAATGCAGCAGCCTCTCCATTGCCATCAATGCAGCAGCCTCACCATTGCCATCAATGCAGCAGCCTCACCATTGCCATTAATGCAGCAGCCTCACCATTGCCATCAATGCAGCAGCCTCACCATTGCCATCAGTGCAGCCTTATCGATGCCCATCTGCAGCCTAGAGGGGACAGGGAAGAAGGCGGGACGAGCGCCGACAGATTACATACAGTGAGAATCTCCTATGATAGACAGAACACTGGTCCAAATGGCGGCCCAGGAGACGAGACTTCCATATACAGAGGCCGCCAAGTAAACAGTAGATTCTCTCTTTATGTAATCTGACGGCGCTCGTCCCGCCCCCCCCCCCCCCTCCCTGTCCCCTCCAGGGCAGCTCAAATCGTAAGTATCGGCGTATAACACGCACGCGCTATTTACACCCGATTTTCAGAGTGAAAAGGTGCGTGTTATACGCCAATAAATACAGTAGGTAGAATTTTTTTTGAGTAGCTCTTATGTTGGCAAATCTAAAGAAGACGATATGGAGATAGTACAATCAGATTGTAACCTGTATGGCCAGCTACAGGGCATGAGATCATTGCTCAAGCAGGCAATAAAACAGTTTCCATTCATGTCTATCAGTGGTAGCTCTTGTAGGCACATTGGACACAGTGGACACAGTGGACTATTAAAAGACGGAGCAATACACAGACACAATGGCCAGCAGCTCACAATAGGGGGGTGGGGGCAGCAGGAAAATGGACAGGCACTTATGGGATCTTTTTATAGAGGCATTCTAGACACAAAAGCTGGATGGTATGGAAGGAAGGCTGAAGAGAGGTATGTGTAAGATAAGAGACACTTACATCAGGTATACACTACACTCTCAGCACATGTACACATGACACCGATACTAAACAGCTATTTGTAGCCACAATGAGGGAGGAGGGGAGCTCAGATCCGTCCATTCTCTCTGCAACTGTTACTATTGTGTCCTCAAAGGCGTCCGAAGTCGTATTTATATCCCACGACACATGGACATTGTAGCCTGCCAACTGTGCCCCAACTGCCAGGGAGAGTCCCACTTGGTGGGGATTTGTCCTTGGAAGCGCTGGGTGATATCAAATAGTTGGACAAGCCAAAACTTTAAAAAAAAAAAAAAAAAGGAAGGATTAGACCCCCTGTCAAGTTTTGTTACTGAGATTTTTCATCTCACTTGTTGTTGTCCCAGGGCCAATGGTTTCATCAGACAGAAGGTGAGGGAAAATCAGCAACAGGGACACAGACAGCAATATATAGCTGATAGTGGTTTTAACCTCCTCTACTTACAAAAAAAAAAAAAAAAAGTTTTCATTGGACATACTTTTAAAGAGGGAGTCCGCTTTCGATTTTAGAGTTTAGAGTGTAGAGTGTAGAGTTTAGTTTAGAGTGCCTTGATTTTAACTAGGTTGTTTTTACTGTGATTTTATTGTGCTTTTGTTTCTGTTTGTTTTTTTTTTATTGCTATGCAATTGAGCCTGGGTATGCCCAATAGGCTCTGTTATGTACTGTTACCTTTGAAACCTGCAATAAAAATAATAATAAAAAAAAAAAGAGGCAGTCCTCAGTGGATGGTTCCAGTAGGTTGGTGTCAGCAGGGCAGTGGACGGTCGTTTCTTTTATTTGTATTGTTTTTATTAATTCGTTTTTTAGAATTAGATTTTTTATTATTCCGTTCAAAATTATTTTATTTTTATTTTTTTTACTATTTTTTTTTTTAGGCTTTGGTGAAATATCAGGGGTCTAAACAGACCCCTGATGTCTAACTTTTGAGACAGAGAAAGGAACTGAGGACAGAGATTCCACAGTCCCTTTCTGGACAGTGAATGAAAGGGACGTGCTCTGTGCTGAGCAAGTTCTTGTTCCTTCACAAACCGAAGCACATAGTAAACACGGTTTACTATGCTTCAGTTATGAATAAACACAGTGAGCGATCGGTACTGAGGAGGAGGAATCATGAGGTGATTAGGGTGTGCCCAGGCACACCCAGCACACACCAATGTTGGTGAATGAAAAGTTAATTGTACAGAGATTGTATATGGTCAAATTGTAATGTACATGGTGACCCAAAACACATCACCTGTGTCCAATCACGATGTAAACACAAGCCAGTTAACGGCTTTCCTTATCTCACCCTGACAGCGTGAGGAGAGCCGGCAACCGGCTTGTGTGAAAGGGACATCTACACTGATTACCAGTGTCCTGATTACCAGTACAGCTCCAAAAGTGCCCACCAGTGCTGCCCTTCAGTGCCCACCAGTGCTGCCAATCAGTGCCCACCAGTGCTGCCCTTCAGTGCCAACCAGTGCTGCCAATCAGTGCCCACCAGTGCTGCCCTTCAGTGCTGCCTATTAGTGCCCATCAGTGCAGCCTATCAGTGCCAATATCAGTGCCCAATTAGTGATGCCTATTGGTGCGACCCATCAATGCCCTTTAATGCCTCCTCATCAGTGCCACCTCATCAGTGCCCATCAGTGCAGCCTCAGCAGCTCACATCAGTGAAGGAGAAAAATTACCTGTTTGAAAAATTTTATAACAAAATTTCAAAAACTTTTTTCTTTTTTTTTCGTTTATTTAGCAAAAAATAAAAAAAAAATAAAAAAACCCATTGGTGAATAAATACCACTAAAAGAAAGCTCTATTTGTGTGAAAAAAAATAATAATAAAACTTTCATATGGGTACAGTGTAGCATGACCGCGCAATTGTCATTCAAATTGTGACAGCGCTGAAAGCTGAAAATTGGCCTGGGCAGGAAGGGGGTGAAAGTGCCCATTAGGCAAGTGGTTAATAATTAAAACCCAAATGTGTCCAAATATGGATACATGTTGTCCAATGCACAACACATGGGGTATGTTCCCCTTAAGTTCTCCAATTAGACACCAATAATCCATCCGTAAACACAGACGCAGGAAATATATAGAGAAGCCTTTCTCAATGTTTTCAACCCTTGAAGAACCCTTGAAATAACATTCCGGTCTCGGGGCACCCCTGCTAAAAATGACTATATCTAAAACCCATGATACATTAGTGTGATGGTCAGTGGGAAGAATGCTCCTTACACTTGTGGTCATTGGGAAGAATTACCCCCCTCACAGGTAACTAAAAAGATCAATGGTGTCAGTGGGAACTTATCTGAGAGGTATAAGTTGCTCAACCCCTAGCAACCTCTGGAGGAACCCTGGGATTTCATGAAACCCTGGTTAAGAAAACCTGATATAAAGTCTCATGATAGCATCTAAACCCCAATACAAACATCTAAGTTCACCTGTGTTCTATCAAAAAAAAAGGATGGTTCTAACATAAGGTGGCCTACATGAGATAACTAGCCTCACCTTCATAGCTCCCAACTGTCCCTGATTTCGAGGGACTGTCCCTGATTTGGAACAACGTCCCCCCGTCCCTCTTTCCTCCTCATTTGTCCCTCATTTTTGGTCTGATCTATATAGTTGTATACAAAATGCACTTTTTATCCCTTAAAAGTGTTTCCCACCTTTCATCCAAATTTCTAAATTGCTGCATTTGTAAATTTCAAAAGCCAATATAAGTGAATAGTAGTGGTAAAAAAAAAAAACACTTGTGGGTTTAACTAATCATTTTTATTTGTATATGTCTCCTTTAAAGGGGCGTGGCAGGGGGGGTGTCCTATGTCTACATACTTTTGATAATAGGTGTGCCTCATTCCCATCTCAAAAAGTTGGGAGGTGTGCTCACCTTATCGTCCAGAATCCGCAAGTTCATCTCTTGAGAGGATTAAATATGTTGCTTATGACACCTCCAACATCCTCGCCAATCCAAAACAGCACAAGAAATGGCTCCTAAGAGATAAAGGTCACATTTATGACAGGGCATTATTGATGAGACCAGTAATGTAAATGGCAGCAACCAATTAGACTTCAGGTCAGTGAGGGTTGAAGTCCTAGGGGTGACTGCATTTTGCATCGCTGTCTGAATTTTACATATTTGTGTTGAATCGTGCGTACTTATTTTTGGTTCTTTATGAGTTTCTTTCTTTCCAAAAAAAATTGATTCCAGATTGTGAGGTTCATATTTTATAATCCCCCATCCCTCTCTTCACCACTGCCCCCCCCCCCCGTTTCATGACTCACCCATCTTCATGCTAAGTGTACAGGATCTGTCACCGCCACATGCAAAAAGAAAACTCGGCTCCATGCTAATGGGTTCATGCATGCAAACATACAAAGGCCAAGTGCAATAACTCATAGCGAGCAGACAGAATTTCTCTGTAACCCCATTGGCTGACATGGATCACTGTCCTTTGCACACTGACAATGCATTTAGCACTGTCTGGTACATGTTTGGCCATCTTAACCTGTTGTTCTGCAGGAAGATAAATAATGCGTATTTATTTCGAATGGTCATTTAGCCAAACGGCTAAATAAACTGATGAAACTTTTTCCCAGTAGTATCCATGGGCTTGTGAGTCACCCATCCCTGCTGTGTTGTATGGCTGCACACCATAAAGAGGGTGACAACATATTTCAGAGCATGTAATATTGCAGACTCTGTGCCAGTACTCTACCTCCTTGCCTGTAACCAAAGTAATATTTATTTATTTATTTCAGGTACTTATATAGCGCTGTCAATTTACGCAGTGCTTTACATATACATTGTACATTCACATCAGTCCCTACCCTCAAGGAACTTACAATCTAAGGTCCCTAACTCACATTCATTAATACTAGGGACAATTTAGACAGGATCCAATTAACCTGCCAGCATGTCTTTGGAGTGTGGGAGGAAAACGGAGTACCCGGAGGAAACCCACGCAGGCACAGGGAGAACATGCAAACTCCAGGCAGGTAGTGTCAAGGTTGGGATTCGAACCAGCGACCCTTCTTACTGCTAGGTGAAAGTGCTACCCACTACACCACTGTGACATTGGCCATGCCACCCTGAGCTCTCTCTCTCCGACCTCTAAACCCACCTGAGTCCATCTTCTTCCCATCCATCATTTTACAAAGCCAGAACACCACCTGTAAGCCTGATTTTAGCTTTCAGACATTGTGTGTCAACTCTTTATTGAGAGAATGGCAGGTGATTATGGCAGTTAAACTAGGAAATGATGTGAAGACTTTCCAAGAAACACATAAGCGAATTGCCCTTTCTTGGTCTACTTTTGCATTGCCTTTCTGGCTTTTCTTCACTTCTATGAGGAGGTGAGCTGCCATCTGGATAAAGGAAGGCCCGTAGACGTGGTGTATCTGGATTTTGCAAAAGCATTTTATACAGTTCCCCATAAACGTTTACTGTACAAAATAAGGTCCGTTGGCACGGACCATAGGGTGAGTACATGGATTGAAAACTGGCTACAAGGGCGAGTTCAGAGGGTGGTGATAAATGGGGAGTACTCAGAATGGTCAGGGGTGGGTAGTGGGGTTCCCCATGGTTATGTGCTGGGACCAATCCTATTTAATTTGTTTATAAATGATCTGGAGGATGGGATAAACAGTTCAATCTCTGTATTTGCCGACGATACTAAGCTAAGCAGGGCAATAACTTCTCCGCAGGATGTGGAAACCCTGCAAGAAGATTTGAACAAATTAATGGGGTGGGCAACTACATGGCAAATGAGGTTCAATGTAGAAAAATGTAAAATAATACATTTGGGTGGCAAAAATATGAATGTAATCTATACACTGGGGGGAGAACCTCTGGGGGAATCTAGGATGGAAAAGGACCTGGGGGTCCTAGTAGATGAATGGATCAGCAATGGCATGCAATGCCAAGCTGCTGCAAACAAAGCAAACAGAATATTGGCATACATTAAAAAGGGGATCAACTCCAGAGACAAAACGATAATTCTCCCGCTCTACAAGACTCTGGTCCGGCCTCACCTGGAGTATGGCGTCCAGTTCTGGGCACCAGTCCTCAGGAAGGATGTACTGGAACTGGAGAGAGTTCAGACAAGGGCAACAAAACGAATAAAGGGTCTGGAGGATATTAGTTATTTGGAAAGGTTGCGAGCACTGAACTTATTCTCTCTGGAGAAGAGACGCTTGAGAGGGGATATGATTTCAATTTACAAATACCGTACTGGTGACCCCACAATAGGGATAAAACTTTTCTGCGAAAGGGAACTTAAAAAGAACTGCGGTCATTCATTAAAATTAGAAGAGAACTGGTTTAACCTTAAACTGCGTAGAGGGTTCTTTACTGTAAGAGCGGCAAGGATGTGGAATTCCCTTCCACAGGCGGTGGTCTCAGCGGGGGGGCATCGATAATTTAAAAAAACTATTAGATAAGCTCCTGAACGACCACAAGGTAATGGATATACAATGTAATACTAACATAAAAGCACACACAGGTTGGACTTGTGTCTTTTATTCAACCTCACCTACTATGTTACTATGATTATTTTGAGGCAGTGGCAATCTATGAGCCAAATGCTGTTGAGGAACTACAACCCCCAGCATCCCTTACGAGTGACAAAAACTACCAGTAACAAGTGAAGTCAGCCCTGGTTAACATTTCCTTTTAGCCCAGTGGTTCTCAACTCCTGTCCTCAGGACCCACTAACAGGCCAGGTTTGCAAGATAACTGAAATACATCACAGCTAAAATCATTTGCTGCTCAGTGATTGCAGTATTCTAGTCTACATCTCCCCAAGGTAATACTTAAAATCTGACCTGACCTGACCTGTGGGTTCTGAGGACAGGAGTTGAGAACCACTGGAATAGAGGATTCAGGTACATTGACTTTGTTGCTCCCTCTGCTGGCTAAAATCCGATTGGCAATTATAAGTGGAATTGTAGCAGAATTCATTAAAAAATGTGGCCCCCTTTGGGGGCAATAAAGAACGGGTGACTATTTGATGTCACAGAGACATAGGGCAGTGACTGAGTCTAATTATATTGGTCTGCAATTTGATGGTTTGGCTACCCTGCGGCACACCCTGCCTACCATCGGTTAAGAGTGAGCAGATGGCTTCGAAAATTACCATTTTTGCTGTTGTCCTCCGATGTGTTGGAACAGGGAAGTGCCTTCTAACTTCTCCACCTCCTCTCTACATAAACTAAACAGGAACGCTGGGAAATAATTTATTGAGCAGCTAAATTGCATCCCACGGTGTGTGTATGGGATATAGCCACACCTTGCCATAGGTTTCTCATGCTTCCAGTTGAGTTAACGCTCAACAAGGGTGCAAGTCACCCCTTGACTTTGGATTTACCTCATCTCTGTTTTGGGATTGGCTGCCTCACAACTAAAACAGCTAGTCAGAAAAAAAATAATAATTATCATTAGTTTATCATAGAATGCTTGCTAATTAAAGGTTTTAGATAAAAGCCTTTTCCTGGGGCATCATGGAAGCATACAAAGGCTTTTGGCTTCACACCCACAACCCCATAGGCCTAGGCGACTGTAAAGTGTGGCCCACCATCTACTAATAACTGTCCTCCACTTATAGACTTAGGATGCCTTGCAACCCTCAGTACTCTCTTGGTCATCCGGGTTCAACCTCACATAGAAGAATCCTCCTAAACTACCTTTAAATGAGTTCCTATGGCGCAGTGGTCTCCAAACTGCAGCCCAGGGGCCAGATATAGCCCTCTGCTTGCCTTTATCTGGCCCTTGGGGCACTACTACATCCACTGATACCAACAACAGGGCACTTTTCTCCCACTAATACCAATGAAAGGGCATAATTTCTACCAATGACACCAAGGATTGGGCACTATTCCTCCCAATGACACCAAAGATTGGGCGCTATTCCTCCCAGTGACTCCAATGATGGGGCACTATTCCTCTTATTGGCACCACTGATGGGGCACTATTCCTTCCACTGACACCAACGATTGGACACTATTCTTCCTACTGACACCAATTATGGGACACTATTCCCTCCTCTGACACCAATGCTGAGGCACTATTCCTTCTACTGACACCGATTGGACACTATTCTTCCTACTGATACCAATAATGGGTTACTATTCCTCTCACATACACCAATGATAGGGCACTATTTCTCTCACTCACACCAATGATAGGCTACTATTTATTTTGTTTAGAAAGTTTGGAGTCCCCCGCTAGCTATGGAAGATCTCCATTCCACTGGACTTGGAAGGAGGGAGTGTGGTATTTTATCTTAGTAGGCTCTACATATGCCGACATTACAGTGACTTGTGTTTTTCTGTTTGTAAAGCAGGGCGCTGAAGGTCTGAAATCTCACTCCACCTGGGTTTTGGCAACATATTGGGCAGCCTCGTTTTCCATTCCATGTGATCTGTAAAGTGGCAACATGGTTATCAGCACCAGAGGCGTAACTACCACCATAGCGACCCATGCGGGCGCTATGGGGCCCGCAGCTGAGTGGGGCCCAGTGAGGATAAGAGCACCGCCGGCACAGTCTCCTAGCCAGGGGAAGAGAGAGGAAAGGAAGGGGCGAGCTGTCCGCATCAGCAGAGAGCTGAATTGCCCGATGTAAGAGCTTTCATTAGAACTTCCAGTGTTCCCGGGGCTCACGTCACATAGCTCCACCTTTTGGCCCGGTGCCTTTGATAGACAGAACACCGATCCAATGCGGGTCATGTGATGTCATCAAAGGCGTCGGGCCAAGAGGTGGGGCTATGTGACGATGAGCCCCGGGAAGACAGGAAATTCAAATGAAAGCTGTTACAGTGGGCAATCCCGCTCTCTGCTGATCCGGGTGGCTTGCCTCTTCCTCTGCATAGGTGGGGCTGTATGGGGCACAGGCAGACCAGGCTGTATTGGGCACAGGTCACGCTGTATGGGGCACAGGTCACGCTGTATTGGGCACAAGTCACGCTGTATTGGGCACAAGTCACGCTGCATTGGGCACAGGTCACGCTGCATTGGGCACAGGTCACGCTGTATGTGGCACAGGTCACGCTGCATTGACACTAGGGCAGCTGTGGGGGGGGGGGGCTGTTTGCAGGGGGGCCCCATACAACATTTTGCTATGGGGCTCTGCTATTTCTAGTTACGCCCCTGATCAGCACACACCTTCATGACACATTACAGGGCCAATTTGGCCTCTTTGACGATTGTTTAGTTTGGCAGATCGATCATACAAGCTTCTACCTCAACTACTGTCTGATGCTTTACTTTCTACAATAGATTTTGGCCTGGTTATCAGCACCCTCCCTTGTGTTGCAAGATAGTCCTCATCATATGCCTCCATGATCCTCTAGGAAAATAGAAAATTGCATACTTACCTTTCTGTAACTTTCATCTACTGGTGCATCTCGACAGAAGCATACGTGGATCCCACCCAGTTAGTGATATTTATCAATGAATTGCGTTAACAGAGAGTGGGCCAAAAGGTATAGTCACCTAGTCCTGTGGGTTTGCTGGAGCCACAACCCATCATATCCTGTCATGAAGATGCACCAGAGAAGGAAAATTGCAGGAAGGTGGCAATACAATTTTCAGTTTTTTGCTCTGCTGTTCTGAAGATAAGTTAGGCTATTCACATTTAAACATGGGCTTTACCATCCCACCTATTCCCTATTATAGCACCACCCTTTATATACAAACCCCTAAAATAGTATTTCTCCAGAACCACGTGTACTGGTGATGGAAGGGATAAGTTGGGACTTTAAATGAGTCTTAACGGGGATGTGCATCACGCCATACATAAAATATAAACAAATTTATGAAAAAAAATTCTAAATCATAGAAAAAGAGTACCTTAGATGCCCTATAATTTGGAGTGTAACAGACACGTGTTTGCGGTTCCAAGACGGCATAGTGGATCAACGTGTTTCACAAAATTCTTGCTTTTTCAGGATTTATGCCCTTGTATTGACAAGTGATGTGGCTCAAAAGCTGCTTGATGGACATCAAGGAAAGGTGTGAAGATAATAACCCCCATATGTCTCAAAACAGTAAAAGGTATATCTCCAATGGTAAAAAAACATCTATAATATTTCTGATGCCAAGTGATATCCAGCCATATACCAACTTCAAAGGTTACAACCACCATGTTTGGGGTTCCAAGACAAAATAGTAGATCGACACGTTTCACGATATTCTTACTTCTTCAAGATCCACGCCCTTGTATTGACAAGTGATGTGGCTCAAAAGCTGCTTGACAGACATCAAGGAAGGGTGTGAAGATAATAAGCCCATACGTCTCCAAAGGGTAAAAGGTATACCTCCAACGGCAAAAACGTCTATAATATCGCTGATGCCAAGGGATATCCAGCCATATACCAACTCCAAAGATAACAATCACCATGTTTGCGGTTCCAAGACAGTATAGTAGAGTGACACGTTTTACGAAATTCTTGCTTCTTCAAGATCCACGCCCTTGTATTGACAAGTCATATGGCTCAAAAGCTGCTTGATGGACATCAAGGAAGGGTGTGAAGATAATAATCCCATACGTCTCCAAAGGGTAAAAGGTATAGCTCCAACGGCAAAAACGTCTATAATATCGCTGATGCCAAGTGATATCCAGCCATATACCAACTCCAAAGATAACAACGACCATGTTTGCGGTTCCAAGACATCGTAGTGAATCGACACTTTTTGCGATATTCTTGCTTCTTCAGGATCCACGCCCTTGTACTGACAAGTGATATGGCTCAAAAGCTGCTTGAAGGGTGTGAAGACCTTTCCTTCCAAACAAGACCCATTCAACTGAAAGGGGCTGCGCCGCAAACACATGCAATGCATGCAGTTGCAGCATGGTGGTGCGGGGTTTTAGGGGTTAAAACAGATGTTGAGAAGTTTATATATGTTTTCTACATAGTGTCTTTATTTTAAACAAGTAGTACTAAACCACAACACAAGTAGAAGAAATTTGGAAAGACTTGATCTTTGGCACTCCATATTATTTCTAGACCTTGTTCTCTAGAAATGATTAGTCTTTTCAACTTTGCATTGCACAGTTCTTTACTGTTGTGTGAATCCTTCAAGGAGTGGATTCTGAAAGCCACCACTGACCGAGAGCTGAGGAATAACCGATCAGACACGTTGAAAAGGCATTGCAAAAGCAAACAGGATATGCCATATGCAGCAGTCTAAGGAACATTGTACATACTGGGAACCACTTGCTCTATCTGTGCGGTGAACCAGCATACAAACGCAGATGCAGATGGTCACGCAGGTCACTGGTCTGTACACATCAGCAGAATCACCCAGGCAAGGGAACCACTACCACTATCCATATCTTGCTGGTCCAGCTATTAAGGAAGCAACTTCATAGGAAAAGCTTAGTGGTCTGTTAGCAATTCTATCCCTGGTGAGTTGTACCCAACGACAGGATCGCTGACCTGACATGGCCCTGGAGGGTCAGTCCTTTCTAAAGTGACCACCCACTGATGTCTTATAACCATCATCACCTCTCTGTTATATCTGGTTATGTGTCCTCCTTAATGGAAACATACCTGTTTTACAAGAATGGGTCAGACCAATGGCTGAGGCAGATGGGAGGAGCTAAGAACTCAGGTGTGCAGATCTCCATATCCGGTGTGCAGATCTCAGCATCCAGTAACTCTACTTTAGCCGGCCATAGACTGAGCGATTTTCCTCCCTGCAACCACAGGTTGCAGGAAAGAACATCACTTGATTCCCCCATCAACACAGTTACTGTCAATGGGGATTCCCCCAATATATATATATACCATAGTTTGTAGACGCTATGGGGTTGATTTACTGAAGGCAAATAGACTGTGCACTTTGCAAGTGCAGTTGCTCCAGAGCTTAGTAAATGAGGTAAGGCTTCACTTTGCAAAGAGTACCCAATCACGTGCAAGGAAAATAAAAAAAATCTGGATTTTTGCTTGCACATGATTGGATGATGGAAGACAGCAGAACTTCTGCTCATTTACTAAGCTCTGGAGCAACTGCACTTTCAAAAGTGCACAGTCTATTTGCCTTTAGAAAATCAACCCTTATAACGTTTGCACAAACCAATCAATATACACTTATTGGGATTTTTTTCTACCAAAAACATGTAGCAGAATACATATTGGCCTAAATTTATGAAGAAATTAAATTTTTTTACATTTTTTTTAATTGGATGTGTTTTATAGCAGGGAGAAAAAAAAATCTATGTGGTTGATTTTCTAATGCAAATAGACTGTGCACTCTGCAAGTGCAATTGCTCCAGAGCTTAGTAAAGAGCAGAAGCTCTTTTGACATTCATCATCCAATCATGTGCAAGCAAAAATGTTGTTTTTTTTTTCCTTGGACGTGATTGGGTATTCTTTTCAAAGTGAAGCTTTACCTCATTTACTAAGTCCTGGAGCAACTGCACTTTGCAAAGAGCACAGTCTATTTGCCTTTAGTAAATCAACTATATAGTCTGTGCACTTTGCAAGTGCAGTTGCACTCTACAGAGTGCAGTTGATTCAGAGCTTGCTAAATGAGGGGAACCTCTGATGATGTCCATCATCCAATCATATGCAAGCATAACTGCTGTTTTGTTTTTTGTTTTTTTGTTTTTTTCTTGCATGTGATTGGGTATTCTTTGCAAAGTAAAGCTTTGGCTCATTTACTAAGCTCTGGAGCAACTGCACTTGCAACATGAAGAGTCATTTTTGCCTTTAGTAAATCAACCCCTTTGTGCACAAGGACACATAGGGGTTGATTTACTAAAGGCAAATAGTCTGTGCACTTTGCAAGTGCAGTGGCACTCTTCAAAGTGCAGTTGCTCCGGAGCTTTCTAAATGAGGGGAACCTCTATTGACTTCCACCATCCAATCATGGGCAAGCAAAAATGCTGTTTTTTTTTTCTTGCATGTGATTGGGTATTCTTTGCAAAGTGAAGCTTCGCCTCATTTACTAAGCTCTGGAACGACTGCACTTTGAGGGTTATTTACTAAAGGCAAATCCACTTTGCAGTACAAGTGCAAACTACAAGTGCAAAGTGCACTTGGAAGTGCAATCGCTGTAGATCCGAGGGGGACATGCAAGGAAAACAAAAAACAGCATTTTAGCTGGCACATGATTGGATAATAAAATCAGCAGATCTTCCCCTCATTTCAGATCTACCCCTTAGATTTACAGCGACTGCACTTCCAAGTGCACTTTGCACTTGTAGCTTGCACTTGTAGTGCAAAGTGGATTTGCCTTTCGTAAATAACCCCCTTTGAGGCGTGCAACTGCACTTGCAAAGTGCGCAGTCTATGGGGTTGATTTACTAAAGGCAATAAAGGCAAAGTTGCACTCTGCAAGACCAGTTGCTCCAGAGCTTAGTAAATGAGCAGAAGCTCAGCTGACTTCCATTATCCAATCATGTGCAAGCAAAAAAGCTGGGTTTTTTTTTTTTCTTTGCACATGATTGGGTATACTTTGCAAAGTGTAGCTTTACCTCATTTACTAAGCTCTGGAGAGATTGCACTTTGCATAGTGAGCAGTCTATTTGCCTTTAGAAAATCAATCCGAATGGGCTTTTATTGAGGGGAGTTCAGGGGCTTAGGCAAAAAAAAGATGCCCAAAGCCCCCAAAAAAAAAAAAAAAAGGTCAGTTTAGGAGCAGCAGCGTGCATGAAACTTATTGAGTCGGAGGAACATTTTATTGGCACAAACAAAATAAATTCTTTTGGTTAGCTAAGTGCCACAAGGAAGGGGCACGAAAAAGCCCCACCAGCTGAACATGCCTGCTTTAAGGGGTTAACTACTTAATGACAGCATAGAAAACTGACCAGCTCTCTAGTGTATTTCACCGGTACAGCCTCCTCTACCCCCTCCAGGGTTTTCCTCCTCCCACCCTGCAGCTGATTGGTGACAAGTTTCTATATTTGGTCCCTATTATTCCGAGCAACCCAAACAGCTGGATTCTGAATGACAGAAAGAGACGGTGACACCAGGCAACAGAGGCAGGGCAAAGATTGTACAGATCGCAGACATAGATAGATAGACAGAGAGATCGATCGATTGGCAGCTGCTCTTTCCAGAGGAGTATACGGATCACTGCCCCTGGATTTACACATTCTGTGTGCCCACTTTTGCCCACAAGAGGTGCCCAGCTGGAATGCATAGATCTGAGCCAAGTTACTGCACAGAGGAGACTACTCTGGGCCAACGAGGTGCCGGTTCATGGGTACCCCCTCCGCCCGCAGCCCCTGAACCCGGTCACGCCCCCAGCTCCCCACCAGTTCCGGACAGCCCAGCGCCGAGCCCCTCACCCGGCTATGGATACAGCCACTCGGAGGACAAGCCAGGCGAACCTCGAATCCGGCGCCCCATGAACGCGTTCATGGTCTGGGCCAAAGACGAGCGAAAAAGACTGGCGCAGCAGAACCCAGACCTGCACAATGCCGTACTGAGCAAGATGCTAGGTGAGATGACTGGCCGTCCGATGTGCGCAGGTCAAACGCCTTCGGACGGTAGCAAAAAAAAATCCACGGTTTGGGTTGTAAAAAATTTGCATTCGTAAATTTGGGTCTTAGCTGAGTGGAGGATGCTTAACTTAATCAAATATAATTCAGTGGAAAAAAAAAAAAAATTAAAGGGATTTGAAGAAATTGTGTGTGATTGTACTTAAATCAAAAAAAGTTGCATGGGAAGCGAGATCCCCGTTTTGTAGAGGGGGCTATGAAATTGTAGATTCACGCTGCTATTGCTGACTAATCAGCAGTGAAAATCGGTGGTTTTGGGTCCTCTTAAACCTCAGAAATGCAAAATCAAAATCTAAACAGCAGCTGCAAAGCGTGACGTTATAACAGTGATTCTGACACTGGCAGACTAAATATAAAAACGTCCCTTTGTTTAAAGGAATCATCCATTATAAGTTTAGGGGTTTGGTAGATGCTGAGGACTTAAAACACCTGACAGTCTCTTGGGACTCTGTTAGTGAGAGTTCCCAGGTCTTCTTACTGCTGTTCCCATTATGGGGGTCTCCCACCATCCCTAATGGATTTTAACATTTATTTATGGGGGTCTCCCACCTTCCCTGATAGATTTTAACATTTATTTATGGGGGTCTCCCACCTTCCCTGATGGATTTTAACATTTATTTATGGGGGACCTCCGCCATCCCTGATGGATTTCAACATTTATTTATGGGGGTCTCCCACCTTCCCTGATGGATTTTAAAATTTATTTATGGGGACTCTTACCATCCCTGATGGATTTTAACATTTATTTATGGGGGACTCCCGCCATCCTGATAGATTTTAACATTTATTTATGGGGGACTCCCGCCACCCCTGATAGATTTTAACATTTATTTATGGGGGACTCCCACCATCCCTGATGGATTTAAACATTTATTTATAGGGGGACTCTCACCATCCCCGATGGATTTTAACATTTATGGGGGACTCCCACCATCCCTGATGGATTTTAACATTTATGGGGGACTCCCACCATCCCTAATGGATTTTAACATTTATTTATGGGGGGCTCCCGCCATCCCTGATGGATTTTAGCATGTATGTATGGGGGACTCCCACCATCCCTGATGGACTTTAAATTTTTTGAGGGACTCCCACCCTTCCTGATGAATTAATTATAAAATGTATTTATGGGGGACTCCCACCATCCCTGATGGATTTTAAATGTTATGGGGGACTCCCACCCTTCCTGATTAATTTAAAAATGTTTTAATGGGGGGCTCCCACCATCGAGCAGAGCCCTCTGATTCCTCCTGTATTGAATTGTATTGTAACTGTAATGTCTGCCCTCATGTTGTAAAGCGCCGCACAAACTGTTGGCGCTATATAAATCCTGTATAATAAGAATAAGAATAATCCCTGATGGATTTTAACATTTATTTATGGGGGACTCCCACCATCCCTGATGGATTTCACATTTTTTGGGGGACTCTCACCCTTCCTGATGAATTTTAAAATGTATTTATGGGGGGTCTCCCACCATCCCTGATGGATTTTAAATGTTATGGGGGACTCCCACTCTTCCTGATTCATTTTAAATTGTATTTATGGGGGACTCCCACCATCCCTGATGGATTTTACATTTTTGGGGGGACTCCCACTCTTCCTGATTAATTCTAAATTGTATTTATGGGGGGTCTCCCACCATCCCTGATGGATTTTAAATGTTATGGGGGACTCCCACTCTTCCTGATTCATTCTAAATTGTATTTATGGGGGGGTCTCCCACCATCCCTGATGGATTTTACATTTTTTTTGGGGACTCACACTCTTCCTGATTAATTCTAAATTGTATTTATGGGGGGTCTCTCACCATGCCTGATGGATTTTAAATGTTATGGGGGACTCCCACTCTTCCTGATTCATTTTAAAATGTATTTATGGGGGGGTCTCCCACCATCAATGGATTTTAAAATTGATTTATGGGGGACTCCCACCATTGAGCAGAGCCCTCTAAATCTTTTTATATTATATATATTTTCAATATTATTTAGCAGTATATTATTAAAGAGTTTATTTAATGACAGGCCGTTTAAGTGACAAATATTATATATTATATGTGTACACCTAAAAAATATTTTTTTACAATGATGCTGAAAACATTCCTATTAATAATAATTTTTTTTTTATTCAATTTATTTAGTTAAAGGATCATTCCTTCCTTTCATAATTGTGTTTTCGTTTTTGGTAGATCCTGGTTAGCTGAATCCCTGGATTACTCAGGGAAGCCCATGGTGAAATATCAGCACTAGAGGTTTCATCATCAGAGTCCGGGACAAATATAGCACATGCCAAAAGTTGAAATAAAAGGCCCTTTAATCGTGCATAAAAAATAGTTATAAATATTTCATATAGGTCTCCAGTAACACAAAGGGGTTGATTTACTAAAGGCAAATAGACTGTGCACTCTGCACGAGCAGTTGCTCCAGAGCTTAGTAAATGAGCAGAAGCTCTGCTGACGTCCATCATCCAATGTTGCTCCAATGCTGTTTTTTTTTGTATTTTCCTTGCACATGATTGGGTATTTTTTGCAAAGTGAAGCTTTACCTCATTTACTAAACTCTGGAGCAACTGCACTTTCAATTTTTCTTTAGTAAATCAACCCCATGGTGTTTACAACATGATCTGTCATGCCTTAAGCAGCAGGGCCTGTGAGCATTGAAATTTAAAATAAAGGAATAGGTTGTCCTCGTTTTGCATCCTTTTAAAGGTTTATCATTTGGGAGGCAATGCAAAGGATGTGCAACGCTATGTAACCCAAAGCAACCAACCTGATTTTTAAATGTAGCAAAGTTAAGAAAAGATGACGGGTTGTTATAGGTTACTGCAATTTAGACCAGCATTGCATTTTTTTAAATTAATTCTTTATTTAAGTTTTTCAAAAATACAGCAAAACAAAGAAAAAAAAAAACCAGGGTAGATCAAAAATAAGCAACAAGCCAATGCCATTGTACGTATGATTTTGAGCTGATTGCTAACCCTAAAAAATGTGACATTTTGTTAAAGCGATTCTGACACCAGACTTTTACCAAATTAGATTTTTTTTTTTCATTTTGCTAATTGCCAATGTACTAATGATCTTTTTGAAAAGCTAATTTCCTTTCGAAGGATAAATAAACATTCATGTACAATGGACATGTGCGTGTATTGGTCACACTTATTGGTCACACCTATGACATCACATGTGCGTATTTTGACACTTTCCTTTTTTGTCGAAGCTGTATGTGACGATGTGTTGTTTTTTTCTCCGATAGGTCAGTCCTGGAAGAACCTGAGCGTTGGGGAGAAGCGCCCCTTTGTGGAGGAAGCGGAGCGGCTGCGTGTCCAGCACCTCCAGGACCACCCCAACTACAAGTACCGCCCGCGAAGGAAGAAGCAGGCCAAGAAGATGAAGAGAGCAGACACAAGCTCTATTTTGAGAAGTGAGGGCTACTCCGGGGGTCACCCACAGACCAGTCTCACCCATTTTCGAGAACTGCAGCCGCTGGCGTCTGGTGAACTGGAAACGTATGGGCTTCCCACCCCGGAGATGTCTCCTTTGGATGTCCTGGAGCAGAGGGAACCCGTGTTCTTTCCCCCTCACATGCAGGAAGATGGTGAGCCCATGTCCTTTCGATCGTACCAGCCTGGCATCGACTTCAGACAGGAGAAGGCGCTCAGGGAGCTCTCAATACCATACTCTCCCTCACCCACCCAGATGGGCAACATTCTTAGGACTCCACCGTCCTCTGCTTTCTTCTACACCCCCCAGGGTGGGCCTCCAGGCTGCGCCACCCTCGGCCAACTTTCCCCGCCGCCCGAAGCTCATCAGTTGGACCCCGTGGAGCACCTGAACCCATCCGAGCTGTGGGGGGATGTTGATCGCAACGAGTTTGACCAGTATTTGAATATGAGCAGGACTCAAGTGGCCATCCCAGGGTACCACTTGTCGATGTCTAAGCTGGCGTCCGCTAGGACTATGGCCTGCGAGGAAAGCAGTCTGATATCTGCTCTCTCCGATGCCAGCTCCGCCATGTACTATAGCCCCTGTATCACTGGCTGAAGCGGGTCTGCCGTGTGCCCGAGCGGCTGGTGCCCATGGTGGCAGATGGGTGTTAGTGCTGGGCACATACAGCTCCAACTCAGTGTACTGCTGAGTGCCAGGTGCAGATTATCCCTGTAATACAGGGTTGTGTGGAGGTCTGAGGAGGTCACGGCAGGCATACAGACTTACAAACACATACCATTGCAGCAGACTAAAGGAAGATTCCATCTTCAGGGGACTTGGACATACCCTTCTCTAAGCTTTTACTAAATATATCACTTTGTTTTGTCTGCTTCCTTCTGTGCTTTTTAGACACGTCATTCTATCGCCTGGGAGATCAACAGCTCCCCTGTGCTTTCTATGCAGCTGAATTTAGGATGTGGCCCTACTTTGGCTCAAGCTTCCTGTAAAACGCAAAATGATGGTGTAAAGACCTAAAAAGCATAGGAGGAATGTAGAAAGAAATTTGAACCTAGCAAAAGCCAAAGAAGGGTTTGGACAAGTCCTTTGAATTGCGTTTTTAACAGTTTATTGGGGATGCAACTTGCAGTAGTCCGAAGCTTCTCAAATAGCAATCAGGTTCATATTATTTAAAGTGACATAGTACAGGGGGATATGTAGGCTGGGACTGCTACCCTCTCCTTCTAAAAATGCTAGTTGCCTGGCTTTCGTGCTGCTCTGGCAGCTTCAGTTCTATTAGCGGCCAAGTATGCAAATCAAGAGTTCCAGCCTATCTCTGAATTAGATCACTGGGCGCTCATTCAGGGTCAGTGACTCAAAGTATTAAAGCCGGGGACAACCAGATAACTAGCATTTATAAATGGAGGTCAGAAATGGTAGCCTACATGTCTATCTTAGTACAGGTGTACTTTAAGAATATTTCACAAGCCTAATTCTGCTTGACAATATAAAACATCCAGAAGGAAAGTGAAAAGTTGAGTAGTTAACCGAAAGTAGCCCACGGTAAATATAAAGGCTTCTGGAGGCCTACAACCGCTTCAACTCACAAACAGTTTTCAAGGCTTTGCAATAACCATGTAAAACTTGCCCAACTAAATATTCTAATTGTAAATTTGACTCCCTCAAATGCCGAAATGTGTC
Source organism: Aquarana catesbeiana (assembly GCF_042186555.1). NCBI lineage: Eukaryota > Metazoa > Chordata > Amphibia > Anura > Ranidae > Aquarana > Aquarana catesbeiana. The sequence goes on along the minus strand of NC_133335.1, from coordinate 23,445,594 downwards.
GTCAAACCGATTTGGTATTGCAACAGAGGAAGCCACGTTGTAGGCTGAAACAAACAAAATGACACAATTACAGTCTTTAATAGAAAAAGATTGATTAGTGGTAACATTGAGCTCTGAAAGCCAAACACCTCAACATTTTGTATTCACTCTTATGCCCTGTACACACGATCGCACATTCTGACAACAAAATCCATCGGATTTTTTCCAACGGATGTTGGCTCAAACTTGTCTTGCATACACGCGGTCACACAAAGTTGGTCGGAAATTCCAAACGTCAAGAACGCGGTGACGCACAACACGTACGACGGGCCGAGAAAAATGAAGTTCTATAGCCAGTGCGGCTCTTCTGCTTGATTCTGAGCATGCGTGGCACTTTGTGTGTCAGAATTGTCTACACGCGATCGGAAAATGTGCGATCGGAGCTTGTTGTCGGAAAATTTTAGAGCCAGCTGTCAAACTTTGTGTGTTGGAAATTCCGATGGAAAAAGTCCGATGGAGCCCACACGCGGTCAGAATTTCCAACAACAAGCTCCGATCGCATATTTTCCATTAGAAAGTCTGACCGTGTGTACAGGGCATTACTATATTGAGGCCTGGTTCACACCTATGCAGGTTGCAGTTTGCATATACTAGGTGCATTTTGCCTTTTTCAATACATGTTTTTGATCCATTGAAGTCTATGGAGCCAAAAACCAGAAAAAAAGTCTCTGGCCTTTTCCATAAAATGCACAGATGTGAACGTGACCCCATAGGAAACCATGCAAATCTGAAAATGCACTAAAAAATGCACAGGTGTGAACTAGGCCTTAGAGACACCACTTTCATTCATAGGATCTGCCACCTAGCATAACACCTGTGAAAGAAGCCTCAGATGGAAGCTGCAAACCTCTGTCATGCAGCTTCAATATCCTGAAACTAGCATGAAATAAAGAATGACAGCTTTAATAGACGCTATTCCACACAGGCATGTTGCTTTGTGAGTTGTAACAGATTGCCCTTAAAGCACCACATGGTTAAGCAATAAAAAGTGGGGCAAATATGACAAGAAGGAAATGCTGCCCCCTACAGCTGACTTGGTAGCACTAGTGACGCTTAGCTTGCATTCTGATAATAATACAGCCACATGTAGCTTACTCAGTTCCTAAAAGCTGTGTCTGGCTCTGGTTTTTCCACCAGGGCCATGATGGAAAGTGACCCGAGGACTATTCTCTGATCCAACCCAAGACAGGTCCTCTTAACCCCCTGTCCGCTGAGATTCTGGGTAACCTATTGCACTGGCCTCTCCTGGTTCCTGAGAGGTTAAATCAGTATTTTATTCATTGTGTTTAACATGACTGTTTTTTTAATGTGTATACCCTGTAAACACTGTCATTTGTGTTTTTTTTTTTTTTATGAACATTTTTTATCATGAAAAAGTACCTTGGAATAAGATACCTTGAGGATCTGACTAAACGATTGTCTAATTATCGTCAACAGCTGGTCCATGGTGTGATACAGTCAGATATGTCAGTCTGTGCCTTTATCAATGTAAATGCAAATTATAATGTTACAGAGCATTGAACATAAAACTCATAACTGACATGCACATTTCCCGCTCTCCTTACCTCTCCATAGAAATCTTCCATTAACTCTTCCTTTCTCTCTGTATCAGTGACTGTATCTTTCCTGCTTGTTTCTGTTTTTTTGTGTCTTTTCTCACTCAATTCTCCTGATATCTTCTCTCTCATTCCCGTCCTCTCTCTTAATTGCCTTGTTCTCTCTGTCTCTATTATTTTTTTCCTTATTTTTCCATCTCTCTATTTCTCTCTCTCCTGTCCCCCTGTCCTATCTCTTTCTCTCTCTCTAGTCTCCCTTACTCCTCTCTCTCTCTGATCTCACTCCTATCTCCATTACTTCTATCTCCTCTCTCCTTACCTTATCTCTCTCTCTCTCTCTCTCTCTCTCTGATCCCTCTCCTATCTCCATTATTTCTTTCTCCTCTCTCCTTACTGCTCTCTCTCCTATGTTCATTACCTTTCTCTTTGATCTCTCTGCTTACCCTTACTACTCTCTGATGTCTCTCCTATCTCCATTACCTCTCTCTCTGATGTCTCTCCTATCTCCATTACCTCTCTCTCTCTGATGTCTCTCCTATCTCCATTACCTCTCTCTCTCTGATGTCTCTCCTATCTCCATTACCTCTCTCTCTCTCTGATGTCTCTCCTATCTCCATTACCTCTCTCTCTGATGTCTCTCCTATCTCCATTACCTCTCTCTCTCTGATGTCTCTCCTATCTCCATTATCTCTCTCTCTGATGTCTCTCCTATCTCCATTACCTCTCTCTCTGATGTCTCTCCTATCTCCATTACCTCTCTCTCTGATGTCTCTCCTATCTCCATTACCTCTCTCTCTGATGTCTTTCCTATCTCCATTACCTCTCTCTCTCTGATGTCTCTCCTATCTCCATTACCTCTCTCTCTCTGATGTCTCTCCTATCTCCATTACTTCTCTCTCTCTCCAATCTCTTTCCTCTCTCCTTGCCCTCTCTCTCTTCTATCTCCATTACCTCTCTCTCCTTACCCTCTCTCTCTTTTTCCAATCCCTCTCAGCCCTCTATCTCTGATCTCTCTCCTTTCTCCATTAACTCTCTCTCTGATCTCACTCCTTAACCTTCTCTCTCTCCCTCTGTTCTTTCTTACCGATCTCCCTCCTATCTCCATTACCTATTTCTCTTCTATCTCCTTGCCCTCCCTCTCCGATCTCTCCCCTATCTCCATTACCTTTCCTTAAGTCACTTACACACGGGGAGAATGTCGGAAGACATTTGCCAGTTCAAAAAAAAAACGACCAACATTCTGACTGTGTGTATGTCGGGCTCTCCGACAGAAGCCGGCCGAAATGTCGGAGGTGCACGCTGGAAAACCAGCAGCCGACCACTCCCGATCAGCGCTCTCAGCCAATGGCTGATCCGAGTGTCCTGGTGGGGAAAGGCGGGCGTCTCCCTGTTGGAACACAGCAGCTGACTGGGGAAGATTGCTGGACTAACCTCGCATGGTTAGTACAGCAGCTCCCGACCGTAGCTGACAGTTTTTTTCATGCAACCCACTGGATTGCACAAAAAAAAAAAATTGTAGTGTGTACCCGGCTTTACCCTCTCTCTCTGATCTCTCTCCTATCTCTTCACCCTCTCTCTCATCTCTCTCCTATGTCTTCACCCTCTCTCTCTCTGATCTCTCTGATCTCTCTTCTGTCTCCTTACCTTCTCTCTCCTATCTCTTCACCCTCTCTCTCTGATCTCTCTCCTATCTCTTCACCCTCTCTCTCTGATCTCTCTCTTATCTCCTTACCCTCTCTATCCTATCTTCATGGCCCCTTTCTCTCACTCTAATGCCTCTCCTATCTCCGTTACCTTTCTCTGATCTCTCTCCTATCTCCATTACCTCTTTTTCTGATCTCTTTCCTTATCCTCTCTCTCTCTCCCTCTCTAGTCTTTCTCACCTCTCTCTCTCTCTCTGTTCTCTCCTATCTCCATGACTTCTCTCCCTGATCTCCTTTACCCCAGTCCCACTCCTTTCTCTCTCTCTAATCTCTCAGTCTATTCTCACTCTTGTCCCTCATCTCCTTTTCTCAGTCTCTATCCTACCCTTCTCTCTGATCTCTCCTTTGTCTCCCTATCCTATCTCTCTCTTTCTCATATCTCTCACCTATCGCTAACTGTTCTCTCACAGCCATTCTTTTACTTGTCTGTCTTCCTATCCTCTCCCTCTTTCTCTCCTTTTTTTCTATATGTCTATTTTTCTTGCTCTCCTCCTTAACTTCTCTTTCCTATCATTGGGGTTTATTTAGTAAAGGCAAATCCACTTTGCACTACAAGTGCACTACAAATTCACTTGAAAGTACACTGAAAGTGCATTTGGAAGTGCAGTCGCTGTAGATCTGAGGGGGACATGCAAGATAAATAAAAAAACATTTTAGCTTGCACATGATTGGATGATAAAATCGGCAGAGCTTCCCCTCATTTCAGATCTTCCCCTCAGATCTACAGTGACTGCACTTCAAAGTGCACTTTCAAGTGCACTTGCAGCGCACTTGTAGTGCAAAGTGGATTTGCCTTTAGTAAATCAACCCCATTGTCTTTCTTTCTCTTCACTCTCTCTTCTTTACTAGAGAGCAAATAATTCACCCCCCTCCCCCAAAACATCTGAGTGCTTACACATTCTTTATTGACATTGAAAAAAAGGTTTATCTGCACCCGCTTATGTTTCTTTCTGGGTTCAGCAGAAGTTGGCATATTGATGCAAGATACATAAATTTGTTTTGTGCAATCGATTTTTTGAAGAGTAAAGTAAAACTTTCAGAGGTGAATAGGCTAGATAGCTGTAGGTTTTAAATAAGTGTATGGTGTAGATCAGTTAATGTGCAACATTATTTTAGGAGGAAAAGGGAAGGTTGTAGTGACAGTTGGGAAGTAGGTGATTTGAAGGGGCAGTGACAGTCGCTGGTCACTGACCACTGTCAGAGGTATGCAAGGTGCAGATGAAATGTATAGCACTGGCACAGACTCTGCATGACTGGCACACAATACAGGTGCTAGAAAACTCTTCTAAATCAACCATAGAAACTGTAATATGTGTGTACAGCTACTGTCTCATCCTCATATAAAAATAAACTGTATGAAGGGGTTTAATGCACTTCTGTTGTTCTGTCTCTCTACAGCATTGGAACATCACTTCTGAGGCTGCTCATCCGCTACTCAGAAATATCAGTGGATTCTCTGACACCAATATTTCCAAAATGTTCAAGTGTCATTTCCATCTCTTTTCTTTCCCTTCTTCCCTGGCTTACTTTCTCTTTATATGTTGTTCATCTCTTTTTCTTTTTACAAACTGTTTCTTTCTCTCTTGCTTATCCCTTCCTGTCTGCCTCTACTAATTGTTTTCTTGCTATTTTGTTTCTCTTCGTTTATATTTTCTTTCTTTCTTTCTTTCTTTCTTTCTTTCTTTCTTTCTTTCTTTCTTTCTTTCTTTCTTTCTTTCTTTCTTTCTTTCTTTCTTTCTTTCTTTCCTTTCTTTCCTTCCTTCCTTCCTTCCTTCCTTCCTTCCTTCCTTCCTTCCTTCCTTCCTTCCTTCCTTCCTTCCTTCCTTCCTTCCTTCCTTCCTTCCTTCCTTCCTTCCTTCCTTCCTTCCTTCCTTTCTTTCTTTCTTTCTTTCTTTCTTTCCTTCTTTCTTGTCTATTTCTTTTTCTTTTTACAAACTCTGTTGTCTCTCTTGTTTATCCCTTCCTGTATCCTACTAATTTTTTACTCGCTATTTTGTTTCTGTTTGTTTCTATTTTGCTTTCTTTCTTTCTCTTTATATGTTGTCCATCTATTATTTTTTTTACAAACTCTGTTTTTCTATCTTGTTTATCCCTTCCTGTATCCCTCTACAAATCTTTTTCTTTCACTATTTTCAATCTCCCTTCATCTTTTTCTCTCTCTTTCTTTCTTTCTTTCTTTCTTTCTTTCTTTCTTTCTTTCTTTCTTTCTCTTTCCTTCCTTCCTTCCTTCCTTCTGTTTTTTCTGTCCGCCTCTGTCTCTCTTTTTTTGTTTTCTGTCTGTCACTGTCTCTGTTTTATTTTTCTCACTGTTTTTGTCTCCCTCCTGCCTGGTTATATCTGTTATTTATTTATTTCAGGTACTTATATAGCGCCATCAGTTTACACAGTGCTTTACATATATATTATACATTCACATTAGTCCATGCCCTCAAGGAGCTGGCAATCTATCTCACATTCACATATTAGGGTCAATTTAGACAGGAGGCAATTAAAGTGGTTGCAAATGTAAAAAAAAAAATAAAAATAAAAAAATAAACAGGTTTATACATACCAGTTCTGTGCAATAGAATTGCACAGAACAGCCCTGAACCTCCTTTTCTCTGGGTCCCCCGCTGGTGCTCCCCCACTGGTGCTGGTGCCCCCGTGTCACTGGCTTTGATTGACAGCAGCAGGAGCCAATGGCAAAGCCAGGGAGACACAGAAGTGAGGGGAGAGAAGGGCTACACAGTGCTGGATCATATGAGGGTTCAGGTAAGTAAAAGGGAAGGGGGGGGGGGTTAGGGGGATACTAATACCTAAAAATGTATTACCCAAATGCAAGGAATGCATTAAAGTAAAATATGTTTAGGCTTTATGACCACTTTAACCTACCAGCATGTCTTTGGAGTGTGGGAGGGAAACGGAGTACCCGGAGGAAATCCATGCAGGCACAGGGAAAAAAACGCAAAAACTCCAGGTAGTGCCGTGGTTAGGATTCATATCTGTTGCTGCTTACTTTTTCTCCTTCTGTCTATCTCTCCTTGTTTCTTCCTCCCTCAATATCAACCAAGGTGGAATGTAGCAAGGAAGGTGACACGAAGCTTAACAAAAATCTCTTGCATACAAACTATCTAGTTAAGTCGCCAGTCCTCTAGTAATAAGATGTTGAGCTGGTGGTCCTGAGTGGATATACTGCAGACATTGGACACGTGCTGACCATGCTTGGTAGAGGGAGGTCTTCCGCTGCCAACTTCCTTTGTGGCTCTGGAATGTCATGTGACCAAATGGCGAAAACTGCAAAGGAATCTGACGCTGGAAGAAGTTAAAAGG